>NW_024396310.1:256300-257544 GCF_016617805.1 Bactrocera tryoni
CCTGACTACATTAATCTCCCTGTCAAAGTCAGTATAAAAGCGCATTTGCAAATAATGCAATATACAATGTATGGGATATTTTATTCACATGGTTTTTGTCACAGCTAATTTAGTTTTCTTCAGAGGGAATTTTAATTAATATTGCCACTTATTTGGTATTTAGTATTGTGGAAGGCTCTGTTGCTAGTGCTGTTATATTTGAGTTAGTAACCATATTAAGAAGCAGTCAATAAATGTAAATGTTTAAATGTTTTTTTTTAATAAACTGTTTGAATTGTCAAAAATTGGTTTTCATTGAAACTTCAAATAATATTTTGTGCACTTGACCTTTGAACGACAAATAAAAACTACACTGAAAAAATTAGTCAACAACTACTCTGAGCAAACCGTGACATTGAAACAATATTTGTGGTATTTAATTAAGACTGGTAGATTTATAGCTTACGACAGTTTCCTCCAAATACTTTTAAGGAGAATGTTTGACACAAAAAAAAAATAGATTTTGGTTTATGACGGCAAAACGTTCTCTCCGTTTTTGTTTTATTTACTATGAAAGTTTGACAGTTCATTCGGTGTATGACGTTAGGCAAAGCAATCTAACCTCTGTCATTCTTGGTTCTATTTAAGTTTTATATAATCAGTTTCAACCTATAAAACCTAGGGGGTATTGAGGTAGTGAAACGACCTACAGTCACTACTATACAACGACCTCTCTCACTGACCGGACTGGAATTGGTGCCAGCCGTCTCCGTGGATAACGAGGCTCTGTCGCCTAGACCCGGGAGTGAAAGCTTTTATGGAGCATGAGAAAATGCTGTTACATACAGAACTGTACATTTACTTGTTAAGTCGATCAGGGCTTGACCTTTATACTTTGTGGAGACTCTATCTACTATACTACTATCAACAAATGAGTTCAAAAATAATCGAAAATATGCCTCTCCTTCGGGAAATCCACCTGCCTCAGTAGCATACAAATCGGATTTAGATATGCAAAACTCCTGTCAATTGTCAACATAAGAGTGAAGCTGCAACCCTGTTCTAAAACTTCAACATTTGTGAATGTTAATTGACTTATCAAGAAGTAATTATTTGTATCAGGCTATCATTAACGAACTGATAAAATAAATGTTTATTGTCATTTCATGAGTTTCCGTTCTTAATAAATTGCCACAAAATTCAAAAAATATTTTGAATTTGTCAGGTGTGGGGTTCGAACCCACGCTCCCTCTCGGGAACCAGAG
>NW_024396310.1:257576-283340 GCF_016617805.1 Bactrocera tryoni
CCTGACTATATTCAACCAATCGCACAAATTCTCACTTATACAGAACTTTTGCTATACATAAATAATTCATTCCAGATGCTGTTGCAAAAAAGGTTTGTGTCTATGATTTTTAATTTAGTGGAGTCACTAACCATAATGGGAAAGAATTCATTTTTTTGCTTCAAAAGTTTTTCGAATATTAAGAATTTAGTTCAAATTTTTTTTATAATAAATTGGCCATTATGCATATAACAATAACTGATTGATTATCATTCCCACTACACACCCTCAGAACTAAGTACTCTTCCTCCTCATACTTCTGGACTTGTTTATTCTCTGGTTGTATCTTTATAAAACGTTATAATACTATCCCTTACTGCAGAGCCGCTCAAAATAATCCGCAATTTATTTACCAACGCATACAATCACACATTTGATATCTGCTAGCGTATGATTGTGTGCGTGCGCTTGCTTAGTACTCTGAGTGAAATCGTGCTATTTGTTTATTTTGTTATTAAAAATTTAGAAAAAAATTAAAAATTATGGTTTTTGATTAAAAAAGCAATTAAGAACAACAATAATAACAACAAAAACAGCAAATACGTTTGTTAATTTTTTTAAACTTTCCATGATTTTTTCCATATCGACTTCAAGATCGTAAGTTTTGATTCTCATTAAGTCCTCTATATGCTTATTTGAAACTGAACATTGAACATTCGAGTGTATTTTTGACGCTTGCCGAATTAGCGTCATAGCGTACATGTTTCGACTGCATTTGCTTGCCTATACTCCGAGTATAGGCATGAATTATTTTGAGCGGCTCTGCCTTACTGAGAAGTTAGAAATTATTCTGGCATGGAACTATGAAATCCCATTTTGTTATTATTCGAAATAGCCAATCGAACGGGGCGCGGACACTATAGAGGTACCGTTCCCAGTGCATTCGGTTCTAAGTAGCCGGAACGGACCCGGATTTTTTTCCGGCCAAGGATTGTCAACTCGGCATCATTCCTCGAAATTGCTTCAGGAATGTTTTATGCCCCTTCAACAACAACAACTATGGTGGTACAACTTATATGCTAGTAGAATTAGACTGATTCGCTGAACGTCTTCAATTGAAAACAAAAATATTGAAACATAGCAATTTCATGTATAAAGTATTTATTTGCCATAGATACTATTCATGTTAGATATCGGTTTGTATAGATAAAATTATAAATAGACATTCTTAATGTTTAATTTCTTCAATCTACTTTTGCTAATCATAACAAGACATAGTAGTTTCTGTATACTGTTAGTTAGTAAAATAAACAAATAGCTCATAAGACTTATTTTCCATGTTTGTATGCCAATAAGTATACTCATGCCGTACACAAACAAGATTAATCACATCAATTTATTTAATTTTCTGAATTATGAATCTGTAGATTGCGTATGTAGGTTTATAGTACTTGTGGTATTGAGGCTGTAGACACAGAAATTTTATAGAATTTAATTGGTATTGAATTAGAGTACATTTATACAGTTAGGAATCGAATTTGAGTAAAATGCATTTGCAATTTCAATTTTTTAATATATATTTGATTTAATAAATTTGCTTTAAATAGTGATTCATACATTAAATTTCTAGCTAACTCAGTTATGTTTTCAACGAAGTTTTTCGAAAGTTTTTCAATACTGCGCAAAAATTGTTAGTATTATTGTTGTAAAATACTTCTTTTATTGTGGTTGCATATTTGAGGACACCTTTCATTTCTTACTTCTGCAAAATTTTAATTTTATTTTAGTATTGTAATTAATTTTTGCAAAAACTAAAAAATGTTGTTCCGATACTTCCTTTGCATTAAATACAAAACGTTTCTTTCGCAAAACATTGAAAATGATAATTTCATGCAACGCATACAATACTATAATAATAATAGATTTTTTGATTTGATAAGAACAAGCTTTTTCCCAAATCTAATGCTAACATTACTGCTACATATATTTCCCTTGCTCTTGTAGACACATTGAAAGCACATTGACTGACGGTTCTTTTGTTTGATTATTAAAAAATCGTTTTGCAAAAATACACATACAATTTCTGTAATAATTTATTTAATTACTACTTTTGATTTACTCAATCATATCAACTTAATAGTTGACGCTTATAAACTGTTTTCAATTAGTCCACATATTTCTTTGCCTTACTTCCCTGCGCGTATCAGTGTACGGCGTTGGAGACATTCCTAGTTATATTTTAGTTATTATTAGCACCCAGATTTTTATATGGTTTGCCGCCGTTACGTTCCCATTCGCGATTAAATTCATGGTCTAAAATTTCAGCGCCGCGTTTACGCGTCAAACCGGTCTCCTCCAGGCTAAGTTCGCACATTTGCATGTCATCCACGCCTGGCACAAAAGAACAGAAGAAAATAATAAATTATAAAATAAGTAAAAATAAACTATTGCATTGTTCTTTTGGTCATAAAACACGCACCTGCCACCAGCAGTATGGGCGGCTTGTCGGCATGCAACTCCATTTGCCGCGCTATCCATTGTCCATCGAAGTGTGCGTACCAGAGGCCACGTTTAGCTAAAAAAAAAACATACAAATTTGATGAACAAGTGGTCACTATACACTCTAAAATGATGTGCTCACTGTTTTCAGGCGCGTTCGCGCGCATGAATGGTATACGGAAGTAACGGTGTTGGGCAGTAGTGATTTCCTGTTTCGGATGGGCCAATGGTGGTGCCTTGTAAGCTGTATGAATACAAAAATATGAAGAAATGTAAGAAATATTGAAAATAACGGCATAAGTAGCTTATATTTTGTGCACAAAAACATCGAAAAGATTATAAAGAAATTATATTGAAAAAAGAAGATCGAACATTAAAAAATACATTAGGTAAAAGGTAAAAAGAAATGGCATAAAAATATCTTTATTTTGATTTTCATCGCTGAGCTTGTATGGCAGTAACCTGCTATAGTGATTCAATTTGAACAAAATGTTCGGAGATTGTACCGTTGCCTTGCACAATAATCCGTGCCAAATTTAATGAAAATATCTAGTCAAATAAAAAAGTTTTCAATATAAGGACATGATTTTGATCGTTCAGTTTGTATGACAGCTATGTATATGTTATATCGGTCGGATATCAGCGATTGCGACCAATGAGCATCTCCTTGAGAAGAAAATAACGTGTGCAAAATTTCAGACCGAATCCTCAAAAACCGGGAGACTAGTTCGCATATATACGGATACACAGAGGGTCTTGGCTAAATAAGCTCCGCACGTTACTGATCATTTACATATATGTATGTATGTATAATATAGTTTTTAGATTGACCGACGTTTTCTTCTGTGTGTTACAAACTACGAGGCAAACTTAATATTCCCTTTCCGGTGCTAAAATGTGTTTTTGTTTATCAGTTTAAAAGTGTAATGAGTGTTCGCAGCACTAATTTGTTGACGTGTGAGATAACTACTTTATCTAGTGTTTAGCATGTTATCATTAATTGTTTGCGATTATAAAACAATTCGTCATCCTGCAATGAATTTCCGTGAATATACATATGTATTTGCGGTAAATATTTTTAAAGCATTTTTTGTTGATATGCTTTGGACATTTCCCAAAACACGCAGTATTTTAAGATTTATGCAAGCGAATACGACATTTGTTTGACCTAACTAGTTCAAAATTCGAAGAAAATGAAAAATATTATTTTATAGAATGCTCACCTGCTTCCATGACACTCTTCGGTGCGCGTTCGTTCTCCTCCATGGTGGTGCGTTTGCGATTCTTTGCCTTCCAGGCGTGATAGACCTTCAAGCGACGATGGAACTCTTGACGACAAGCCTTAAACAAACAAGCAAATTCATTTAGAACTCACATCTTTGATATTATATATCCCTTTGGCTTACTTCGAGCAACTCAATATCACAGGATGTGTTGATAGCATCACGTAACTCCGAGTATTTCCATTTCGACAAATCGTATTTCTGCTTACCTAACGCCTGTTGTTGAGCGCGGACGTTTTCAGATCTGTGTAAGGGAAATTTTATGAAACATATGCGCATATAAACATTCTATGTGGTGGACATGAAAGTTTAGTTGCGAATGAAATGATTAAATAATATTAAAAGTGTACTTATGAATAATCTCGTGAACTGGTTGAGTTTGAAGCGAGTATTTAAAGGCGGACGGTGCCGTGATAAATAAAAGTACTTATTTACTAAATATTTTTGGTGTGTGAAAATTTACAGTGACTAGAATCGCTCGTCGGTTGAGCGTTAATTATGGATTTAGAGACAAAACCAAATATGTTTATTACCATTAAGCTTTCTTTACCACTTAATTTATGTTTCACTATTTATATAAGTACATTTGTTTACTGATAGCAAATAGATAGCTTCAAAAGTGCTAATGTATGTATGTACAACAAAATAATTGTAATGGCTAAGAATTCAAAACCAAATGATTTAAAAAAATGTTTTTGAATGAATTTAAGAATAAAGAAAATATAAGTTCAACAATTCTCCAACTCACTTATTGAAATATCGAGATGCAAACGTTGTAACACCTCGCGTAAAACTTTTTTGTGGTAAAAAACAATTAAATTTTCAAAAATATACGAAATATATTAGTATTTTTTCCAATTTCATATGATAACTATTTGTTAATAAGAAGTTGTGCATAATTTTTAGTTCGAAGTCATAAAAAACACATTACAAAAATAAAGCGTGCTGTTGTGTACCTGATAAGTTTGTTGGGAGCCATGGGCGACACATCACTTTGACCACTGAACGCAGAGGGAAAAGAAATTTTGTAAATATACAAAAAAATTTAAGAAAATGAATACATATATTAAATACATGAAGGAATGCTATGGATCTTTTATACATAAGCGAAAATTTCGCTGTAAAATAAAATAAAAAATATATACAACGATTCAATAATGATATGTACAAATATTATAAAGAGGCTCAATATGAAAACTGAAAATATATTGGATAAGGTGGGGTCTCGAATGCCTTTAAACCAACCCCATTACCACTTTATGATAACAATAGTTTAATTAAATAATAAATTTGCAATAATATAAAAAATTATAAATTACTGTAATTTACTCAGTTTTCGAAACAAAGCTGTTTACAAATATACCGTGCTACAATAGACTAAATTTTGTGCACTTAACATACTTGCGTATAACCGGTGGACTGTCCTCAACCATGCCATTCGTTTCGTTGGCCAAACGCAACGCCAATTCATGGTCACGACGCTCCTGCTCCAATTGCTGCCTGTACTTGGCGTCGTCTTGTGCTTCCTTCTCCAGTTGTGCTTGTAACGCCAACGCTGCCCGGCGATCTTCCTCCTCTTGTCTAAGCCGTTGAAGCTCCTCAGCCTTTCGGCGCGACTCCATCTCAGCTTTGCTGCGAATTATTAAAAGTGACATTAGAAAAAGTTTTAGTGGTCATTCAACTTGAAGAATAACGTAGCAAATTCTTTTGTATTCAACAATAAGTTTTCGTTGTGCTTACAGTCGTTTGTTTTCTTCGTCTTCAAGTTTCTTTCGCTCCTCCTCCTCCTTGGCGCGTCGTTCTGCCTCCAGCGCTTCCTGTATTTTGCGCAGACGTTCCTGCTCCTCTGCTTGCTTTTGTTCCTATGTAAAGTAAATGAAAAAGCTCATATACACAAGTGCAGCATCATAATTACAAGAATGTTGAAAATTACTCAAAACAATACTTGAAATACTTATTTTTATGTTTCTCTTAGTAAATTTGTTTGCAAAAATATGAATAAATTTTGAGTTACCTTTAACTTAGTGTTCAAGTCCACAGTGAGCTTATTCATATTGGCCATAACGATGGTGAAGAGACCATCGATTTCTCTTGAAGATATTTTCTCGTTTGTCTGTAAAAAATAACATTATTTTTGACTTATATTTTGCTGCTGTCATTCAATGCACTAATGGAGTACGTACCTTGATTGTTTTTATGGCTTCGTCAACTTGACGATTTATACCATTCACTTCGTTTATAAACTCATCGCGACCCTTCTTCAATCCACCAGCAATTTCAATAGTCTTTTGCGCATTAAAGCGGACTTTGTTGATCTTCGCAATGCCTTGGTAACGCGGACGATGCTGTTTGCGCGCCAAATAACCACGCACAGTGCGTTGTATGAGCAAAACGCAATTGTTGCGATACTTGATACGATTACGCACTGTAGAATAAAAATTCATCAAATGTTTTGAACGATGCTCAGTAATAATAATACGAGTAGAGTGGACTCACGTTTGATCACACACACCGCGCCGAGCGTTGATTTTACCCAACGTGAACGTATCAACCATTTCTTCACCTTGGCCACGATCGCCAACAGATTTTCAGGGTCCGATTTCATAATGCGATCGAATTCAACGAACTTTCCAGGGCGGAAAAATACCTTCTTGACACCAAATTTGAAATCCTTTGAGCTGAGGTTGAGTGATTGCAACATGGCTTCGCAAAAAGTGCGTGGCGGCAACTTGGCTAACTCGGGCGGTAAAACCGATTTATACATGTTGTACAGATCGGCGAACTGTACGCGCGACGGATAACCGTGCTCCATTAGCTCTAGCACTGAAATGGTGCCAGAGCATTTGAGTTGTGCCAAAGCTAGACCACCCTCGAAGTCACGATCGATCATTTTGCTGTTTGGCTTAATGCAACGTATGAAATTAGTTCCCTGGAAATATGACCAACTATTACTATGAGCTCTGACTGTTATACTAATTACTGCTTACATTCTTCTCTAATTTCTCCATTAACTCGGCGAGTTGTGTTTTGAATTTCGAGCCAACGGAAATGAAATTCAGTTTTCCACGTAATGCTGTATTACTGCCCGATGGAAATAGAGTTTTTAACAGCGGGTTCTCGCACTCCTGCACCAAACCCTCGAGAGAAGCATGTAAAGCATCGTTGTTTTTCTCAATAAATTGTTCCTGTGAAATATAAATAAATGATTATTCAAACATCGCACTCACATCAAGTTCACTACAACTCACCGTATTGTAGCAGACGGCGCCAGCAAAGTGGCGCACCAGGAACCCATCCTCATCCCTCAGCGTGCGATGCGCCTTCAAGCGCGATGAACGCGGCAAACCCAAACGGAAATGATTTGACCACGCCTTGTGCACCTCGGCCGTGAAGTGCTGTGCTGACGGCTTCGGCAGCTTCGACTCCTCATCCAACAGTGTATAAATGCCATTTGACTTCGCTTCGATTAAATCGATTATATCCTGATTATCGGTGAATGTGATTTCCGGCACATTTAAACCCTCACTCTTGTACAGCTCTTGCTCGTTCTTCAGAATATTGTCGTTGAAGAATTTTTGTAATTTCTCATTGCAATAATTGATGCAGAATTGCTCGAACGAATTCACAGTGAAGTATTCAAAACCAGCGATATCCAAGACGCCAATGTAGAAGTTGGAGGCTTGGAAGGGAATGCTTTGATTAATTAAAGCTACAATGCGATCAAAGAGCCGACTGTAGATTGCTTTGGCAAGTGCATCACGCGCATTGCTGGCCTCGTAAATTTTCAAGGGTACCCTAAAGCAGCAAATTTTTAAAATTATAATCTATAAGTGAGATTGTGTATGAAAATACTACTCACATAATTACTGTGCCCTTAAAGCCGCCACCCTTGCTCTGCATCACACGCGATACTAGCGCTTGTCTCAGTTCTGAAGGGTCCACACCCAGCAGTTTCGATGTGATGGTTAGCGATTTCTCCGAAGTTTCCGACACTTGACAACCACCCCGTGCATCGTCCGGAATCTCTTCAAAGGCAATATTTCCCAAATGCAAGACGGCAGCCACTAATGAATATATTTCTAGCTTATTCACTTCGCTCAAGCCCAAGCGACCCAAAGCGCGGTCGAGATTTTGGAAATGATTGTAATCGTCTATTATGGGATCCTTAAGCGGTCCTTTCTTCACATGGTTTGTGGATTTTTGAGCAGCAGGAATCAGTTGTTCCGTTTTGGCATTGGCAAAATACTGTGTACAACCGGAGAGATACTGGAAAAAAGAAAGAAAAGGAATTACATTTAAGAGTTGAGTAATAATCTTTTATAAAAATAAGATAGTTATTTTATTATGAAGTTAAGAGGTGATAGTCGCTAAAAGCTCATTTTTCAAACTTCTACAGAAAGGTATGAAACAAATTTTGACTCTCTTTTAATTGTCAAACCAACAAATAAAAATGCTAGCTATTACCATCAGAACATTAATACTGAAATTTCCGTTTATAAAGAACGAAAGAGAACAAACTTTAAAAATCATTTATTTCTTATGGTGAGCACTTTATGCTTTATGCTCATAGAATATTCTATTTTTATAGGAAATATTTTCAAGAAAACTAAGAAAATCTCCTTTTCCTCCCAAACAAGGTCTACATATCAACAAAAGAAAATTATATAGTTTTAGCTCATTAAAAAAACAGATGTACCAAACTTCTTACTATCTACAGGGAACGTAGATTAATCGGCACACCATGAACCTTCGCTACTAATCGACGTATTCTGCTATCTACTTTTCATTTAGCTTATTTGTATGTAATCGAAGTAAAAAAATGACAAACTATAAACAACAATTCATACATACTAATCCACATACGAAAGCCGTATCATAAAATTCTTTCAGTTACATATTTTGCATGGCCTCACTCACCCGATAATCATCCGGCTTGCCTAAATTAAGCTTATCGCGCAGCTGTTGCGGCGCACCTGCAAGCAACATGTAGAATACATGATAGTTGCGCTCCTCTGAACTCTGTGTGCATATGCGACTCTTCTCCAGCAAATAGTGGGAAATATAGCCGCCAACCACTTGACACTTGCCATCATAGTGCACTTCAATGAACTTGCCGAAACGCGAAGAGTTGTTGTTGCGCGTAGTTTTCGCATTACCAAAAGCCTCCAGCACGGGATTGGCTGCAATAAAAACGAAATAAATTACATTTTTCGAATATAAAAGCTCTGATTGCATGCCTCATTGCCTTACCATCTAAAATTTTTTGTTCGATTGGTCCGGCACTGTCGCTGGAATGACACAAATACTTCAGTAGATACTTGGTAGATTCTGTTTTGCCAGCGCCCGATTCGCCAGATACGATAATTGATTGTGACGATTTGAGTACGCGCATATCGCGTATGGCCTTATCAGCTGCAACAATTATATATGTATATAGTGTAAATATGTATTCATGTGCATTGTGGTTTCAATGTGTGTGTGTGTTTCTTTAAGGTTTTCAGTGGAATTCTGTATAACATCTGTTTTTTTGGGTTGAAGATAATTGTTATCTTACCTATCGCAAATACATGTGGCGGCAGCTCGCCCAAGGAACGTCCAGTATACTTCTTGATTGTAGCGGATGAGTAGAGATCACTGATTTCACGATAGGGATTCACAGCAATTAGTATGTTGGCCACATAAGTCTGCAAAAAGCAATATTTGTATTTTTAGTTAAATTTATTATAAGAAAAATAATATAAAATGCGAGAAAATGGTTACGGTTAGAATAAGTCTACATTTGTTCTTCTTTATGACGGTTTTTTTTATTATTTTACTTCAGGCACTGTTACACTTGTACTTGTCCCAACTGATTGTTGCGATTATTTGCACTCCCAAACTGTTGCCAAAAGATTTTATTACAATCGGCCGAAGAGCTCAGGGCTCAAATAATCAAATAATAAATAACGATCCAACTATCGAAATTTGATATAAATTTCTTAGTACTCACATATATTTTGTCTTTATAGTAACGTGTTTTTAAATTATCCAAAAAAGTTGCTTCATTCAGCAGCATAAGTTCACCTGGAAGAGAAAATTTAGACAATTAATTGCTTTTGTAAGCCATATAAGTTTATATATGTATACATCACTATGCACAGTTTAAACTTTTTTTGGGTAATTAGTGAGCAATGTCATTTCAAAAATTAGTCTTATCACTCTAAGTAATTTCGGTGTATTAGATAATGCTTTAATGACATAGATATAATAGCTTTTGCTGCACTTGGCTTGATTAGCTTTAGAACGAAAAAAGCACAAATCTCCAATCTCTGAAGAAATTCGACCGCAGATACATGACTTGAATGAAAATTGATACTGATGTTGGAAGGAGTGCCGTTTTGAACGCTTTCGACGTGCGGTTTGTAAAGCAAAACTAAAGACTAATCGGCGGGGTATATAGTGCAAAGCATTTCACGTGTTGAACATAAAAAAGAAAGCTCAAGACATAATGTGCAATTTCAACTTACGACATTATTGCGTGTAACTCAATGTATGAAGCGCAACTTTTTCTTTGTTTTTGTATTTTTTGTCATGTTAGCGGTCGTGGTCATAAATTGAAGCGACTTTAAGCGCTTGCGGTCTCACAGCTGGCTGCGGTTGACCTGATATATCTGAGTTTAACATCTAAGGATGTTCATGATGAATGTAGCCTGACCATGCAGACGTTACACATCTGGCCTGGTCAGTTATAAGAGTCAGAAGATGGTTAAAATTAAATACAAAAAATCACACGATATAAAAATTAGCAAAATTCAAATCGGCATCACTCTGACGAATGGAAAAGTTTTGGCAAAAGCAAGAAGACGAGTTTTGCCACGGCCGAAATTGGTGGTTGCGCCTCATATAAGACATAAGTATGCAGCGCACAGCGCGAGAAAGAGTTGCTTTGCTACAACAAACGAATTCTGCGCGGAACATTTAAATAAATGGGCAATACAATGGTGGTTTAGTCTTTGGAGAATCGAAACAAAGCCTTTTGGAATTTTTAGTAATAATAAAATCGTTTAACAGTTAATCTTCAAGTCGTAGACGCGGTGGAAGCACGTGACACTCGACGCGCTGATAAGGCACGGTGTGTCTTTGTTTCAAAGCCAGTTGAGCTATAAGCATATCTATTATTGTGTTCGTATACAAACACATACAAATGCTATATGTTTACTAAAACAAAGTGATATAAGACTACAGATATAATTATCTACACAATACTCACAATTGTCATCATGATCTTGAGGCCCATCGCACGATGAAAATATATCGTCGACGTGACAGGAGCGCTTTGGATATTTCCGATCAACTGGTTCCACCTCGAACTCCTTAGCACCGATCTCCGAGATGCGACACTGTATATAGCCCTCGACTGGATCGCGTGCCCACACCAATTGTGTGTCCATTTTGCGCACTGGAAAAAGAACGAAACTCGTTATAAAATATTACCGTTAGCATCAAAAATAGAATTCACTTATAAAATGTAGGAATGTTACTTCAATAATGCTTACGATATTTTTTTATCACAAAAAAGTAGCTACAAGCTTATCGTGCGCTTATGCTTTCTAAACAAAAAATAATAATAAAATAAAGTAACAAAACACAAAGCACCGACACTCGGCTGAATGCACGTTAAACAGCACTAACACGATTCTTTTCTGGTTAAAAGTGTTCCGCAACGCTAGCAAAAGTCAACTAACTACGCGCACCGGCTTCGGAGCACCGTCAACCCAAACACAGCAACGGTCTTGGGTTCAGCGAACACGCTGCTCCACTTCGATCCGCTCAGTTTCGTTGACTCGTTTAGTAACTATGCTGGTTGGTTCATTGGCTGGCTAGTAGCTGATCGGCTGGTTGGTGCTTGGGCCGGTCGTTCGTCGCTGTGGCAATCTAAGCGAGTTCTGTGCACTTTTTGCACAACCGCTGATTGCCATTCTCTCGCCACTCGCTCGCGCTCTCTTTAGGCCATGTCAGGCTTTTGGTTTTTAGATATATATTATATTTTTAATTTTGTTGTTGTTGTGTTTAATTGTACTATTATAGCGATTTCGCAAGCAATTTTTTATTTTTGGCGTAAATTTCTACATTTCTATGCAAAAGTGCTGGTCTGACTCATTTTTCGCTACCTGATAAGATTAAGTTCCCTTGCTGGGCTCAAGTACATACATACATATCACAATCTGGGCATTTTGCCTTTGTTGTTGCTGAAGTTTTTTCATTTCATTCATTTCTAGATGAGAAGGCATGAAATACTTGTCATTGGATATGAAATGAGACTGTGGGAATATGAAAATTCAATATATTATGTATATGTACATATATACTTAAAAAGGTAAATAACGGGTAATAGTTGGGCGAATTTCCCCTCACCGCTCACCAAAAACAGCGAAAGTTGGCGAAAATATAATTGGTAATGAGCGGTAAGTGAGCGTTCAATAGCGTCCAGCGCGAATTTAGGAACAATCACCAGACTATTAAATTATGTTGTTGAGGATGACAACAAAGAAAATTGGATAATGAGTGGTTAGTTTGCGGTGTAGGCGCATTAAGTGTGTGGACGTCACCCACATTTGCCATTATCTAGAACCCTTGACCGCGCAACTCACTTTTGCCTTACGATGGAAATGAATAAATTGGAGAAATAAAGGCGAAACTTACGCAAGCAGATGAGAGTAACAACTATGTATGTACTATATACATACATATGTACATACTATTATACATACTCACGTCCGTGCGTGTAAACTAATTTGTAAAAGCACATACATACATATATGTATATGTACAAATATTACGAAAGGTGGAATGGAAAGCAAAACAATCCAAAAGCGTTTAAGCGACTCGTTAAAATATTGATAATGACTTTCAATGGTGACTACTATAGATGGCTGGGCAGTGGAAGTGACGATGTAGTAGTTGCTGGACAACGCAGCCGCTCATTTGTTCTCGCGTGATGACGCTAACAGTTTTTTGTTTAACCAATTGACAAGGTGAAATTTATTAAAACTGTCAGTTAGCAATCCTAAATTGCTGTCAGCGTTTACCGGTCGCATCAACAAACGAGGGTGTGCACAAATTATTTACATATGTATGTATGTAAACATGTAGCGTCATGTATATACTACATACATACATACATATGTGTGTTTAAGTATGTACTCGTATTTGCTAAAAATGTTTAATTTAATAAATCTTACTGCGTGCTTTTTACTTCGTTACAATTTGCAATGGAAGTGTGAATGTGCATAAGACTATTTCAAGTCAATTATCGAAAATATTTTTAATGAGCAAGGAAGAGCTAAGTTCGGGTATAACCGAACATTTCATACTCTTGCTACTTGTAAGGATTAAAGCCGGGGAAGTACCTCCAGGTACATAAGGTCTGTAGTTATATGGGGTCTAAGTCTGGGGGTTTTCAACCGATTTTATTCTTTTTAAACACACATATGCACCGTAAAACACAATCTCTCAATTCTATTATGATAACTCATATATTAGCGCCTAAAAATAAGATATCGTGCTTTGAAATATGACTATGACAACTTGACAGTTGATGAGTCGTGGATTTATGCGTATAAGTTCGAAAGTAAACAGCAGTCGACGGCATGGTTGTTTCAAAATGAGCCTAATCCAACAGAAGTTGATCGCGCACGAAGCACCTCCAAGCTAAAGGTTGGCTGTTTTTTGGAAAAACTGGACAGTCGCTACCATACCACTGGAACAACGCAGAACAGTAAATTCTAAGTGGTTTGCCTTTCTTTGTCAGTTGTCTTTCAATAAATCAGGAAAACCAACGGCCAATCTTCACTACGACAATGCGAGCTCTCACAAATCCACTGAAACAACTGTATTTTTGAGCACTAAAAACATCGATTTGATGAGTAATCCTCCGTATAGTCATGACTTTGCAAAGAATGACTTCTATTTGCTTCGATAGGCAAGATATACACTAAAAGGTCAACGTTTTTCGGCACCTGAAGAGGCGTTCAGAACTCATATTTTGAAAGTCCCTCAATGAGATTGGCAAAAAAATAATGAAGTATTCTCTTTGATCAATATTATTTTGGCTTTCTAATCCCAAAATACAAAAGGCAACCTACGTATAATACCTGGCTAGGATCATAAAAACACATAACCAGATTTTTATCTTTATTTTGATCGGTCAGTTTGTTTTGCAGCTATATGTTATAGCGATGTTCTTTCTCAACAATGTGTTCCGAGATCGTGGTGTTACTTTGGACAATAATCTGTACCAAATTTTGTGAAGGTACCTTGTCAAATAAGAGAGTTCCTCATACAAAGATTTGAGTTTGATGGATCAGTTGGTGTGCGAAATTTCAGAAAGATATCTCAAAAACTCCTTTATTTTTTGTTCGCATATATAAGTACAAACAGACATGGCTAAATCGACTGAACTCGTCACGATGTAGATCATCTCTATACGAGTACATATACATACATATGCTATATATTTACTCAGTGAATAAAAAGGAGGGTTATGGAATTATTTCTTCTGAGCGTGGAGTCTCTAGGGAGGGCCCGATGCTCTGCAACAATTTTTTTCAAAATAAATAAAATAAAAATATCAATAAACTCCCGCATCCTTTGTACTCCTCGGTCCTCAGTTTTCTCTCTACGGCTCTGTTTATACAGTATAGGGTCTCCAACGTTTCCTTTTGAGTGTTACAAGCTTAATATACCCTGCTCAGGGTATATGGAGACTCTCTTCTTAATCAATATGTTTTTGGATGAACAGAAATGATAAGCTTGGTTACATGTTTGACCCAGATACTCCTTCAACTATCCGTTCTAACGGCTGATAAATTTTATGAAGCATTTTTCACGACATACTCGCATTTTTGACTGCCCAGATGAGACTCCACACTAAAAATGCTGCAAAACTTCATTGTGTCGAAAAGAATTTTTAAATACACGAAGTCATTTTCAAAGCTATATCTTCACCATTTGATTACTGACTGTTATTTAAAACGAAATATTACAGACCTGACAGCGAATAATGAATAATCAGATTATGAAATGCAAATACCATATATGAGTTTTTGTCAATGAACTCATTTTACTAGACAACGTTAAATAGCTGATATTAGAAATATTCTTTACGGCTTAACTTTAAAATTAGGCTTCTTTAATTACGTATACTTATGTAAATGCACCATCATAAACAATGCTTAGAGTTGCTCTATGCAATATAATGCCACACGCAGGCCATAATCTTGTCTAAGTGCTCGAATTTTTTAAATTTGCACTCAAAGAAGCGCAACAAATTAGCAACAATTTTTCAGACAATTTAACACGATCTTGATTATGCACTTTCCTATTCTCTTTAAGCTTCTAACGAAAAGTAGTTTCATGTTGCGGAGTTGATTAATAGCAAGTGGAGTTGCAGCTGAGAGTGGAGAGCAGCAGCTATCATCTTGCACTTAACCTAAGAGTGCCTTGGATGTACTGTATATATTCATTAGGATATAAGCATTAGGATTGTAATTTAATAAATATTTTTTTATTGTTTTTATACTCTCGCAACAATGTTGCTAACGAGAGTATTATAGTTTTGTTCACATAACGGTTGTTTGTAAGTCCTAAAACTAAAAGAGTCAGATATAGGGTTATATATACCAAAGTGATCAGGGCGACGAGTAGAGTCGAAATCCGGATGTCTGTCTGTCCGTCCGTCTGTCCGTCCGTCTGTCCGTCCGTCCGTCCGTCTGTCCGTCCGTCCGTGCAAGCTGTAACTTGAGTAAAAATTGAGATATCATGATGAAACTTGGTACACGTGTTCCTTGGCTCCATAAGAAGGTTAAGTTCGAAGATGGGCAAAATCGGCCCACTGCCACGCCCACAAAATGGCGGAAACCGAAAACCTATAAAGTGTCATAACTAAGCCATAAATAAAGATATTAAAGTGAAATTTGGCAAAGGATCGCATTAGGGAGGGGCATATTTGGACGCAATTGTTTTGGAAAAGTGGGCGTGGCCCCGCCCCTACTAAGTTTTTTGTACATATCTCGGAAACTACTATAGCTATGTCAACCAAAGTCTACAGAGTCGTTTCCTTCAGGCATTTCCATGTACAGTTCAAAAATGGAAGAAATCGGATAATAACCACGCCCACCTCCCATACAAAGGTTATGTTCAAAATCACTAAAAGTGCGATAACCGACTAACAAAAAACGTCAGAAACACTAAATTTACGGAAGAAGTGGCAGAAGGAAGCTGCACCCAGGCTTTTTTTAAAAATTGAAAATGGGCGTGGCGCCGCCCACTTATGGACCAAGAACCATATCTCAGGAGCTACTAGACCGATTTCAATGAAATTCGGTATATAATATTTTCTTAACACCCTGATGACATGTACGAAATATAGGTGAAATCGGTTCGCAACCACGCCTTCTTCCAATATAAAGCTATTTTGAATTCCATCTGATGCCTTCTCTGTATAATACGAGTATAAACATTAGGAACCAATGATGATAGCGGAATAAAACTTTACAAAAATACGGTATTTGAAAAATATGTAAATGACGTATTATGAAATCTCGATTATCACTTTACCATGCGAGAGTATAAAATGTTCGGTGACACCCGAACTTAGCCCTTCCTTACTTGTTTGTTTTGAAATAGTTTATGGCTTTTAGTATTGGCTCTGCTTTCAAACTTAAGAGAATAACAACCATATCTCTCATGGCACATACTACACAGGATTTCTTGGATATTTCGGCATCAATTAACTGTTAATTAAATACTAATTGCACAATTAGTTAATTGCTTAATTGTATGGAAAGTGCGCAAATTATTCAATTTTGTACACAAAAGGGCTATAATCAGCGATAACAGGATTTTCCATAACTCTATATAATATATAGTAAATACATGGCGCCAACTGCGGTAATTTATGGAAATCAGTGTATTTGACTTTGATATCAGACATTAGCACACCCCTAGTGCATGAATAATGCTCGCAAACACTCCTCTTTAAGAACTGATGTACAAAGCAAATTTTCAGCTAGCAACTCATATAGGACAGCAAACACTTATTAAGTCACAGTCTACACCCTCAGCGCGTTGAGTTGATGTGGAGGAAGTGTTACACAAACATGTGGCTGTTAGATCACACATGAAGCTTTTGAAGATGACGACAAATCCACAAATAAATTAAAAGAAAAGCCAACACGTTGTCTCAGCTGCAGTTGCCATTCACACCATCACTCATTTTCGCACTTACAAACATACATATACACATGAAAGACCATATGGATTTATGTACCTATATAAGTATGCTATATATGGTGTAGTCGGTCGATGTGTGCATCTATGTAGATATTTCACATAAATTTCAGTTGCAACTCATTTGACTAGCACTCGTTTGCATCAAGTGCGCTCAAGTGCAACATACTTCTTTCAAAACCGCTCCGCGAGCTCTGCTGTTGCATCTTCTTCTACTTTTACGTATGCAGATGTGTAATTTAAGCGCAATCTCTGCGCAGAATGGAGAGGCTGGCTGATGGAAGGGCCGTGCAGTGAACCAGTCGACATTGACAGTGGTTGACCGAGTCTTCCTTCGTTTAACATGCTGAGCAGCAGTCAAGGAAACACCAAGAATTACGAATATTTGGTAGTTGGTAGTTCGTTATTGAAAATGCGAATGGTGGAAATGCACAAAGTCAAAAGCGACATGCCCGAGTGCTTGCATACTACATATATGGCCTATGAACATATGTATGTATGTATGTATATCGCCAGATATACTGATTTCTGCTACAGAAGCAAAAAAGTAATATTTAAGTTTATGTAGCATCTAGACCATGGCGAAGTGTTGAAAACACAAAAAAGTCTTAATCTATGCACTAAGCTCTTACATACAAACTATATATGTGCATGCTCACATATGCAGATGCCTAGATTATCACCATGGTTTGTAAGGTTGTTTCCATCGTCAAATGCAATGTCCGTCCCATCTTCCGTTATTCATGCTTGAGTTTGTCACAAGCGCGTTGACATTGACTGGACTCTGAAGTACAAAGCACTCAGTGCTTAGTCGGATGTCAACGATTTATGAACATGCATTTTTATATACGTACATAAGTAAATAGGATATTTGCATGTACATACATATGTCTAGTACGTAGGTGTGCGAGTTTGGTTTAAGTACAATGAGAATGCAGTGGTGTCCGGAGGCGTTATGAAATTTGGGCCCGGATTTTCTACTTTGTGAGAAATGATTATTTAGAGGAAAATATTAACTGTCTTATATTCAAAATGTATAACAAAATGGTATAACAAAAACGTTTCGGGATAACAATTAAATTCGTTATTCCTATGAACGGACCCCATTTTCGACGGTTTTAACACGTTGGCTGCCACGTCGCACGTTTTCATGCGACACCTAAATGTTACACTGAGGCCTCGTCGCACATTTTCGTACATTTTAATATGGAATTTTACATGGAATTTGGATTCTCTGGCCTGCGGTGAACATGTAGTTGTATTTCCCATGGCCGCTGTGTATTTTTAATGGTTTTTTCAGGCCATGTCATACGAAAATGTTCGACACAAAAAAACCGTTATAACTGCAAAATTAGGGACCAAAATAAAGCCGCGAGTAGTCAAAACCTATTTTTAGGCACTAAGAAACAAAAAAGAACAAAAATAAGTTGTTGGCCTCAGGTGACAAAAATTGTTAAATGACATTGCTCCTGAACGATCAAAATTCTAAAAAGGCTTTGGCAGCCAACGTGTTAAAGCATAAATCGGCCGATACTGCTGCGATTTCACGTTCGATATTCGTACGAAGTTCATCAATTGATGCTAGCTTGTTGGCATAGACCGTAGACTTGACGTAGCCCCACAGGAAATAGTCTAACGGCGTCAAATAGCACGACCGAAGCGGCCAACTGACTGGGCCATTTCGTGAGATAACACGCTCACCAAACTTGGTTTTCAATAAATCGATTGTGATTTTCGCTGTGTGGCGCCGTCTTGTTGGAACCACATATTGTCGAAGTCCATATAATCCAATTCGGCCAAAAATATTCGCTGCCGTTCTTGATCATCACGGAAGAAGTACCGTCCCAAACCGTAATTTTTTCTAAATGCAACGGTGACTCATGCAGTACGTGCGGATTGCTGACTGATCAATAACGCATATTTTGCTTATTGACGAAACCATTCAGCCAGAAATGAGCCTCATCGCTGAAGATGATTTTTCGAGAAAAATCCGGATCACTTTGAAGTAGTTGCTCAACCTAATTCATAAACATACGACGATTTTGGTGATCAAGCGGCTTCAGTTTTTGCGTCAATTTGATCTTGTAAGGATTTCGGCCGAGATCTTTTCGCAGAATTCGCCACAAAGATGCCCAACGCTTGAGAACGACGTGTGAGAGACTGATTTGGGTCATCCTTAATTGATGCGCTAGCGGCAGCAATACTCTCGACTACTACGGGCACTTGTTTATTTCACTGGCACGGGAATAATTTGTACTGTGCCTGTGGATTCAATTTTTTTCACTAGACGCTTAATTGTTGATCTGACAGGACAGGACTGACTCGGAATTTCGGTAGTAAATTTTAATAATTTCGACTCGTTTTTGGATCGTATATTTTCCCATGATGAAATGGCACATCTAACTGAAAAAAAAAAATTTCAAAAGAGCGCTAAAAAATATGCCGTCGTTTGCTGTCTCTATCGGTCTACTTTTGGGGAGCTACCCTATTGAAAAACCCTAAAAATAAACTCGACATAATTCTAAGGTCAAATAAATAACCCCAGCGGAAGTTTTAAGGATCTTGTCAAGTTATGAAGATAATCTATATAATTTAAAATACCATAAATTACAGAAAATTTTAAAAATTTGTACGGAGGAATTTATGTTCAAAGAGTTAAATCTCGAAAATTTAAGAAACGGAGTTAGGAGTGTGAAAAAATGTTAAAGGTACACATATTGAAGATAGGATAATATCAAGAAGCGCATTCAAAACGAGGGAAAAAATACGCTATACCTTCCTGAATGTATTACTATTTCGAAGAATTTTTAATTTAAACTTAAACGCTGCAGCTAACAATCCGATTTATATAGTATTATATATTTTTTAGATAATGAGTTTCTAGTGTTGAATCATTTGAAGTGTGCCCTTAAGCAAACGCAAAAAGAGAAACACGCCGCTGTACAAAATTGCTGTTTGAGTGACTGAAAAAGAGACGAGAGAAATGCCCGTTGGCGATGCATGACACAGCGCTTAAGGTTAAGCTTATGTATGATATTCGATGCTTGTGTGACATAATTACTAAACCGTGAAATATTTGCAACTACAGATATGCAGTTCTTAGTTGAAAATAGAGGCTAGTATACGACTATAATTTAGTAACATAAAAGAACACTATGTAAAAGAAGGTTCAGTTCTTTTTTCGCTGTATGCACTCTCGATGCAACGCCTTTAAACAAAAAGCGAGGATTTTATGTATCACCACGGAACATTTACTACACAACCTTGGCGCTCTTAAAGCCGCCAACAACAACTCGCACAATGGATAATGCGAAAGTGCTGCGCTAAACAAGCCACACAGCGGAGGCTCATACACGGTTGAAAAGATTTCTGGGCATAGGTCTAAAAGCGGTAAATGGCTTTGCCCAAGCAGGTTGGACTGAAAAGCCAGGCGAGCAAAGTGATTAGTATGATTTTGCCTTGGAATCGCACTTGCTCATACACGTAGACACCCAGCAAGCACACACATCTGCACAATTACTTGATGAATGTGGGCTTTTTTGCGATTAGTTGGCCAGAGTGACACTTTCTGGCGCAGAAATCCACGTCGAGGTAATTAATAGCCTTAACATCGTTTTTAAAAACGGCTTTGCGCGGCGGTGGGTTCTAAGTGCTTCGCAACTTACTAGCACTAAACCAAAAGGTTTACAACATTATCGGCGATGGAATGCCGTAAATTGGTGCTAAAAGTGCTGAAATCCCCATTAACTTGTAGGCGACGTAGTGAGTGTTGCCATAGGTTGCCATGTGTAAAGTCAACAAAACGAAGCTTATTATCAAAAGCACTAACAGTTTCAATTATTGCATGTGCATCAGAAGAAAAATTGGAACGAAGGATTTCAGCATTACACTTAAACTTACAGTCATAACAGCAAGATGAAGACATGCCTCGTCAACTGTTGAAAATATTAAACAAGTGAAGGATATGGTGCTTAAAAATCGTCTGGCAAGTGTTAAAGAAATGGCAAGAGAGTTCGACATCTCTCGCGAGTCCGTTCGAATGATTTTGGTGGATATTTTGAGTATGAAATGCGTTCTTGCTCGAATCGTTCCGACAAAGCTGATGTAACAGGTTATTTTGGGCATTCTTGATCGTGCGAAAGCCGTTCCGAAGAAGCCGTTTACAGTAGACCGAAGAATTAAAACAAAATTCGCTGAAAAAACTGAAGGCCATCCCAAAAAGTGCTTATGTAAAGTTTTATTTACAATTTCCGGGTACTATTTTGTCACAATGTATACAGCGCCATGATAGTGAAGTCTGAACCTGTTTCAAGAATTTTCGAACTTTTCGATTGTGGGATATACATAAAGCAAGAATTTATTAACACAGGTAAACTATGGGATTCTCAAATTCTATGCCAAAAAAGCTATAAAACATTAAGATTGCTTGAAGTTGAAAATTATTTGTTGAGAATTGCCACCTATTTAAAAATAATTCAAACAATTTGAAAGCAAAAATTACATATTGCAATTTTACAGCTGGAAAATATTTAATGTAGATCTTGGAAATTTAATAGACGTTACGTCTATTAAAACTTGGTGGCTAGATATCTATCGCAGCGGAATTATTGTTTTATTTACTAACACAAATAAAGTCAAGCAGTTCTAATGAAGCCCACTTAAATTTTATGTGATCGTTTGCGTTGTAGGTAAATAGGCTGCCTTGCATTTATTTATATTGGAAAATATATGTATACCCTCTTGTTTGCACCTAAGCATGCCGAATATTTTTGTCCGACAGTCAAATGACATTTGTCGATGTTATCTACGAGTTGATAGGTGCATGAACATTGCGGCTGATAACTAATCAGTCATTGCTATGAAAGTGAAAAGAGGTGACTTTTCTGCATTTATATTCGAGAAAAAGCCAATGTTGAAATATCACTTAATTGCTATTTTTCTGCAAAATTAATACCGTCTAAGTGCCGCAATAAATTAATTGCGCTGTTGTATACTGAATAATTCAACGACCGAAGAGCAGTTAACTCCGACTAAACTGTCAATAGGAGAGAGGTTAACATTCGCACAAACCGGTTAATAAACTTACCACCATCTTTGTCGTTGCGACGTTCTGTCTTCGTATAGAAATCCATTATAGCGCAAATAAATTACTAATTAATCGTCGCAATGAGTGAGGAGTATCGAGTTCAAGTCGCGTCACAACACATACACATACGTATACAGAGCGTCCGCTAAAGATCGCAAAAAACTCACTCTATTAAAACTATGGATGTTTCACTTTCTAATTAGCTTGTGGGCGGCAAACGTGTGCGGGCGCAAACGACACCTTTTATTTATTTGTTTCTAACAAATTTGCATATGGCTTATGATGTCGTGCTGTGCATCACTGCGCGCTCGTGCACTTCGCGCAAAGTACAGTTTGAACGTTAAAGCTCGCTACACACCCGTGTGTGTGTGTGTGTGTGTGGAAATCACACGACTGTGGATATTTACGAAAATTCTGCTCGTGTAAACATTTTGTATGATTTTCCAGTAGCCATTGGCGGTGTTGCAAGTTCACATATGAATGGTTAAGAGTCGTTATTATTACTGTAATTTGCTAGGCTTCCTGCTGCATTTAGCTGTAAGTGAATAATAGTTTAGTCACATGCCTAACTGTATATGTATGTATATACACAGTTATGCATATATTTATGCACATATAGGGGCGTGTAATGTCAGTTGTTATATGTCTTGTTTTCGCATTAATGTTGCAAGTAGCGCTTTTGCTTGCCACTAAGCGTCTTTTTTATAACTATTTACACTTTCACTTAAACGGTACCGCATTGTTGTAAATATTTTGCAATTTATTAATTGTAATTGTAATGTAATTTCAGTTTCCTCATTTCTTTCACTTAAACGGTTGATTTTGCTTGCCACATCTGAGCAGCCCGCTTGCATATAAGTATCATACGAATTTGCACATTTTCTCATATAAAGAAGCGCTTGAACAACAACTGCGGAGAAGAAACAATCAGACGATTGCGTTGCTATTGCACAATGTTGCAAATCACTCGCCTATTCGCCATACTTTGCGTGAATTTTTACTAAAACATTGTTGGTGCCTCGTTGAACAGTGGTCCCAATGTCGTTCATTATTCCATTTCGAGATAAAAAAAAACAAAACTTCAGTGGTGCTCTTCAAAAATGCCTTGTAGTTTAGTTTAAGAAGCACAATTTGTTAGGTTATTTAAAAGAAACTTTTCAATAAATCTTGTTCAAAGATACAAAGCGCTCCTAGGCATACTGCTCGAATGGAATATATGTACATATGTAGCTATTAGAACGATTCGTGGAATACATGCGATCTATAAGCACCCGAAAGAATTTGAAATTAAAATCAGATAATGATAAAAATTGAAAAGGTCCCCGGAGGAACGATATATGGCTAAGCATTAGTGAAGAAGGACGAAGATTTGGAATTTTGAATCGTCGAAAGTGATTAGCCTTACTTATAAAAAGTACAACAAGAAACTGTGATAAGTATATAGAAATTTAGGTTGGCTTTAAGAAATAATTTCTGTTTTGTATAGATTATGCTATGTAGTTTAAATTGGTCTCAAGGCTTTTATCCAAGTTTCTAAAATGTTTCATCTCTATATGCAGTTCTAAAACTAAACAACTTTTGCTATTTGTAAATTCGAAAAATCTAATAAAAATACAATTTATACTATTAATATTCCATCTATAATTTTTGGAGCGAGTCTTAATATCAACGAATTTCTCGCATCTCAGCTTCTTTATAAGCACTGCTTTTAGCGTGCCAGTCATGTTCGATTCACCACTGTTGCCATTGTGGCAGCTAGGTGAGTTAGTGCCGTTGCCATTAAAGCCATGTTTTCAACATTGTTGTTGTCTTAGGCAATTCTGACCTACATTACCACATCGCACAGTACGTCATTTTATACGCAAACATAACGTGAGGCAGCTGCAACATGTAACAATAAAGATTGCAGCCAAATCACAATGCCTTCCTCCATGGCGTATCATTATCACTCGCCAGCTACATTGGCTGCAATAATAATAAAAGCGAAGAAACTACGAGCGTGCAAAATGTTACGCAGTATGGAAAATGGGAATTTGCTTGATCGATTTTTATTTCACATTTCATTTCATTTTCATTGCACCAAAACAAAACCACCGCGACGATAATAATAACAAAAGAGTTGGAATAAATTGGAACGCAACCCGAAAAATTGCCATATGGCACGATATTCGTACGCTCACATACACAGGCACACACTATCGCGGGATTACATTGCTGGAGCGTTAATATTCCAGAAGCATGTACACATTTATTTGCTTGCAACACACACAACTTGCAACCACGAAAACATGCAATAGTTTAAATGCAAGCCGCGAAAGTGACTACAAAGCGTTTTACTGCCGCAGTGCCCGAGTTCCTTTTTGTTTGCGTTGGAAACTTTCGTGTGTCACAAGGAATCCAACCACAGCACGCTTGCCCGCTGGGCGCAGCCCCAGCACTCCCTACGCCGCCATCAACAAATGTGTGTGCATGTATGTATATGCTCCTATTTTACCCAGTAACCGAGTTAAATACTTTGCTCAGTGCATAGTTCACTGTTTGTTTGTTCGCGTTCCGAGTTCGTCTTCGGTGTTCGTGTAGTTGCTGTATGTATTATGGGCTTCGAGCTTGTCGACGTCACGAATTGCACTGACACCGATTCACATTGACGTTAAATGTTTAGCTAGGATTTTATTCAATTCAGGGTGTGTTGCGTCCGCCCTTAGAGACTACTGAAAACGGACTGTGGTCATAAACGGACTCCATAGGCGTGAGCCCATATCGTTTACGATATAATGACCTCGTACTCGTGTCGCTGTCATCTCGCTGCTGCAGTTACTGGAGAAGCTTTTACTTGCGCTTTTTAGTGCGCAGAATCAGTGGATGGCGGTTATGATGACGCTTCAGAGATTCTATAGATAAACTCAAATTAATGCCCATTGTACAGTGACGAGGTTGTGAATGCTTATTACGAGCAGATGCGTATACTATATATTATAAATGCGCTGGAAACTACGTGATTTGCTTTGAAAGGCAAAGCCGACTGGATTGTTGAGAGAAATGAGATCGTTTCATTAACTTTTAAATTATTATAAATTTGCGATGCATATGGTTACGTTAACAATCGAAGCTCCGTAAGTACATTTTGCCATATTTTGGGATAGTTTGTCTACTGCGAAATTATACAGTATAGCTGACTGATTCTTTTAAAGACATATAGCTTCTATTTTCTAATCATTGTGATGTTCTCCCGGCAGAAAATATATGTAACTTCAACATACATACATATGTACATACCTACATATATCTATTGTATGTAGTAATTACTGGTAAGGTCGAGTCCTTAAGATAGTTCCAGTTGTGGTAATGTAGTAATACTCAATTTGAAGTCTACTGGAAATAGCGGTGGAGGAGAGAGGATGAGATCTCTCCCAACTTGATATTGTATTCTGGCTAGTGCAGATAATGATGTAACCCTGTATGTAATAACAAATTCGCCGATGAGTAAAGTAATTTAGAAGGTTATGAGACCTTAGCTAGTGTGTACTTTTTTCACAAACTGTAGATTACTAATTTTTATATTAAATTGAAATATTTTCATGAGCGATGACTAATTGCACGGTGTGTCCTGATAATGAAAGAGGCGTAGAATAAATCGCGCAAGTCAGG
>NW_024396310.1:283372-283523 GCF_016617805.1 Bactrocera tryoni
CTCTGGTTCCCGAGAGGGAGCGTGGGTTCGAACCCCACACCTGACACAGGACTGCTTAGAATTTTATCAAAAAATTCTCTTTTTTAGAAAAGTTTTTTTAAAACGGATAAGACAAGAGGTGCTATCACTTATAAATTAGGATGTAGTCAGG
>NW_024396310.1:283555-284887 GCF_016617805.1 Bactrocera tryoni
CTCTGGTTCCCGAGAGGGAGCGTGGGTTCGAACCCCACACCTGACATGGTACAACACCGTACTATTTTACAAAATTCCATAATTCTAAAGAAAGTGAATTGAAGAAAAACGTATGTATCTCAATTAGGAACTTCATTAGAAATATTGTAACAAATATTGTTCTAACTATGGAAGTTGTTTCAAGAACAAATAGATATTTTAAATACACATTCTTTTTTTAAAGCCGGTTAACCCAAAAAGCTTTGAAGCCACTATTGCAGTATGTTTACAAAAATTTAACATGCACTTGGCTGACACGCAAAGCCAAAGCTTAACTGCAGCCCCGCTCCCTAGCACAGCGTTTAATTTGCGTCCGCTTGAACAACAGATCAAAAGCCCCCAACGAAGTGACTTCCACATTTCTGCTCCAATTCACCGCAACGAGTTGAGTTAACGATTCGAGAACACCGCACAACACATTTCAAATTAAAAAAATACTCTCTAAAGCGAGTAGATTTCTATACAATGCACTAAAGTGCACTTCAACAGGGGTTAGGAGAAAGCCCATGAGCCATGGGTGGAGAAGAGAAAGAGAATTTGAAATGCTTTGACAATTTATACAAAACAGTAAGGGCGAGGGGTGGGAAGAAAGGTGTGCAGGAACCACTGCATAGAAAAGTCATTGTACATGCGCGGCACGCAACAACTTCCGGTTCAACAGCCAGTTCAGTAGTGTCAGTGGTTACTGCTGCAGTATGCAACGCGACTGGCATTGTGTCAGCGCGTCACAGGTAAACATGCCGAAGTCAGTTCCATACGTCTTGGTGGAGGAAATAATCGACCAACACGCAATTTTATGAATTGAGTTATTACTGAGAGCCATTAAATATTTATTACTAGTGATGTGGTGTAAGCTTTCAGAAGAGCGTGGTACACAAAGTCAGAACCGAAAATCAAACAAAAAGCATTTTAAAGAAAATGAAGAAGTAAATAAATTGCCTGGCGTGTTCTCTTCTATCTGACTCGTGCAATTCTCGCACTTCCTCTCTTCGCGTGAGTTGTAAGTATTCGTTGCCTTTTATTTTAGCAACGTGCCTTAATTGCACTTGACATTAAATTTGCAAGCGAATTGCATGAAATCGACAAAACACAAATCGGCAGAAAGAGCAGGCAAAGATTGAATGTGTGAAATAGGGAGGCAGTCAACATGCTACGCAAGGGCGGTATGAGCGCACGAGGGGTGTATGCGTTGTTGATGTGCCGGTCGCTTGGCAATCAAATGTTATTCGTATGCGATGACGACGTGGTCGTGCTGATAAAGCGATTTGTGCGCGATGTTCTGTATGAGTCAGG
>NW_024396310.1:284919-415809 GCF_016617805.1 Bactrocera tryoni
CTCTGGTTCCCGAGAGGGAGCGTGGGTTCGAACCCCACACCTGACACAATAAGAAATATTTTGAAGAAAATGTTTTTTAAAAAATACAAAATTTCATTTGCGTAAACGAACATAAATACATACATATAATTTAAATAATAATCAATTTCTACTGAAATAATTAGAACAGTAGAAAGCAATTTGCGATAAGTACTAGCATAAATTAGCTTGTGTGCTTAGGTTTTCTGGGAACATGAATATGAATGTTAAAAATATGCACTCAGGAAATGTGAAAAATATAGTATTTCTCAATTAATGAGAATTACATATGTTTACTGTTACCCTTGCAGCACTTTAATTTACTGCATTTGTGCAAAGCCTATTTTGCTCCTCTCTGACGTTTAAATTTTGAAAAAGTCATAAACCATAATGACTGCTGGAAGTATGAGCGAAGAGTTAGCAAGGGAAAAACATGGCAGTCTGCCTCGCTGAGCTGTCAGTCAGTCGGTATAGTCTGCTCACCATTTGACGCTTCGTTGTGCTTTTCCGGTGCAATGTCTTTAACATTTTGTGTTGTTAAAATTGCATGTTCGCCAGCTACAATAGGCAAAAGACTGGCTAATGCAGGTAATAACTTAGGTAGTATGTATCTCTATAGATATCTTGTTTGAATACTCATAAAAGGCAATGAAGATATGCTGTACAAGCTGTACAAAACTGGTAAAATGCACTATTTTCAATATAAAGCTATTATAAGTAAGTGCCAAAAACAAAATATCGTGGCTAAAATGGTTCTGGATTACAAAAAAATTAAAGAATCCATTAGAGATTGCTCAATTAGTGTTGGTGTTAGAAAAGCCACAATAATTACCTGCCACATATCTCAATTATTTACTAAAAGATAATGTCCGTTCAAGGGCCTAGGGTAATTGTTTATGTTATAACTTCCCAAAATATGAAAAACTCGTTTTTTTTTTGTTCTAAACTAGATGTGCCTTTTAAGATTAGAAGTTCGAAAGGTATTTACCCGCCTGAAGAACAATAAAGCGGCGGGGGCCGATGGATTGCAGGCCGAGTTATTCAAATACGGCGGCGAAGAACTGACAAGGAGCATGCATCAGCTTCTTTGCAGAATACGTTCGGACAAAAGCATGCCAGACGATTGGAATTTAAGTGTGTTCTGTCCAATCTACTAAAACGGAGACCCCACAATCTGACCCGTGAAAAAAGAATCGATACACATCACACAATCGTCGATTTCAAAGCTGCTTTTAACATTTTCTGAATTTGGTAGCCTCGCAAAACTAATACGACTTACACAGCTCAACTGACGTTGATCAATACCAAAAGCTCTGTCAGGATTGGGAAGGTCCTCTTTGAGCTTTTCCATACCAAACGAGGTTTCAGACAAGGTGACTCCCTATCGTACAACTTCTTCAATCTACTGCTGGAGAAAACAATTCGAGCTGCAGAGCTTATTCGAGAAGGCACAATCTTTTATAAGAGTGTACAGCTGCTGGCGTACGCCGACGATAATGATATCATTGGCCTCAATATCCGCGCCGTCAGTTCTGCTTTCTTCAGTCAGGTCTGGCAGTGAACGAGGGCATGACGAAATAACACTTGACATCGAACAAACAGACGTCGCACTCGCAACTTGTCTCCCGCGTCACTGTTGACAGTCATAACTTCGAAGTCGTAAATAATTTCGGACTGAGTAGACAATTGAGAAGTAAAGTCTGCTCTCGACGAACAAAAACCAAACTCTATAAGTCACTCATTATTCCCGTCCTGCTATATGGGGCAGAGGCAACATCTGATGAGTCGCTGTTACGAGTTTTCGAGAGAAAGGTTCTGCGTAAAATATACGGTCCTTTGCGCGTTGGCCACGGCGAATATCGCATTCGATGGAACGCTGAGCTGTACGAGTTATACAACGACACTGATATAGTTCAGAATATTAAGAGACAGCAGCTAGGCTAGGTCATGTTTGCAGAATGGACGAAAACACTCCAGCTCTGAAAGTATTCGACGCCGTACCCGCCGGGGGAAGCAGAGGAAGACCTCCACTCCGTTGGAGAGATCAGGTGGAGGAGGACCTGGCTACGCTTGGAATATCCAATTGGCGCCACGTAATTAGTGTCTACGCCAGTAAAGAAGAAGTTGGTATTGGAAAAACCACGGACTTGGGTCATTAGTATGTTATTCTTAAAGATTATAACCTATTGAATTGGAAAAAAACGTATATTTTCCTAATTTCACACTAACATAGATATGCCCTTTAACAAAATAAATTTATAGTTGTTCGACTGAGTTGTAGAGAGGCGATGAAATATTTTGATTTGCCAACTGGAGTTTTAAATATTTTTGTCTGACAAATTGGTTTTTATTTTTTACACCCCCACTCTGTGGGAAAACATGCTATATGGATCTGAGTTATACATATGTATATATATATATATATATGTATATTATTGAGTTTAGGAGAAGTAATAGTTATTAATAGGGCCCACAATGTAGCAGCAAGAAATATCGAAGCTTTAATGTGCGCCTTCACTACGTACATACATACATACATACATACATACGTATATGTCACATATTCCATTAAATCTTCAAAATGAGAATTTTAAATCATTTTGCCAGCAACGACAAATGCTTGAATGGCACACAAATGACACATAAAATTGCAGTGGATAAAGAAATGAAGCAAATGAGTGCATGGGACTCATTTAAAAAATCCGTGCATTCATACACACACATAATTTTTTCATATTCACAGAGTTCTCTGGTTTCAGTTTTATGGTTAATTATATATTTTTGTAGTCTGTTTCCACAGCGGAAAGCGGAGTCGAAAAGCATCGCAAACAGCAAAATGTAGCGTTGCGCCGAGTGGTGAAGGAGGTTAATGCATATGTAAATTTGAATATGTAAACGGTACTGTATATGTATACACTTGGAACAGCAATGCAATCAGCGTGACCATATGGAGATCTTTCACTCGGAACCATTCATTATGCTAGAACTGTAGTTTTGTTAATTGAACTTCTACTTGTGGTTGCAATTGGTTTTGTTAGGTTTTTTATGTGCAACAAGTTGACAAACAAATAACAAATTGTAAGTTATTCTATATATGTATCTTAATAGCAAGAACATAGAGCACTTAAATATTGGCATTTAATTTTTCTGTAATCTTCATTAAACTTAAACATTTTAAGCCTTGCTCTCTTACCTAAAAGTTTAACTGAGTAAGCGACTACAATGTGTGCGTGGAAACTTCATTAATCTGTTTATATTCTATATATGTATGTTTGATTATGCCAGTCTGTCCGATTTATACCAGTTCTGTGTTCGATTCGCCACTCAACTAGAACTTTTGTAAATTTATCTACTTTCAAATCGAAATAAGTTTTTCTTGTACTGTAACAAAAACCAAATGAAATATGAAGTATTGCGCATGTAATAATTATATATTATTTCAATGTAAATCTGTGGCCTAATTAGAATTTTGCTCATTTTACAATGACTATTATAATTTAAAGATATAAACATACGAATTAACATACATATACATATGTATGTACATAATGAGCAGTCACATGAGTCAGCAAATTTCAATTTCACTTTCAAGCCTCGTTTACAACTCTTAACTCACAGTTAGTGTTAGAGTTTGTAAGTTTCGGTTTTGCATTAGTAAGCCAAACCAAAGGTCAAAGCACTAAGCTGTGATACAAACACATAAACTCACATTAACGGGTACAAAAGCAAAATTCAAATAGAAAATAATTTTCCATATTCCCTCTAACCAAACGTGACGGACAGGCTCTGAGAGCAAAGCATAAAGCAAAATGAATGCATTGGACCAACCCATTTTGCTTGAACGTGTACTTTTTGCTTGCGCAGCAAATTCACTGCAGAAACAACAAAAAATTAAAACGCGATGAATTTTTAGCTCACGTTTTATTCCGAAATAGCCAAGTTTATTCCGCTACTTTGCATTAAGTGATCCAGTGGCTATATATCTATTGTTGCAATTCATGTTTAGCGGCGAAAAGAAGTTCTTAAAAAAAGCTGACTGTGCCACACATAGAGCTACAGTGAGTGGCAAATAAAAAAGTGTACTAGTCACGTTCATACTCTGGTACAATAGATCCTAGTTGGATCAGGTAGTACATGCATTTACATATAGAGTTGGTGGGATCGACAGTGATATAGCTGTAAGTATCTACTAACATTATTACTCTTTTAGTTGAAGCTAAGTCTGGAGAAGCTTGCTGGCGAGGAATACCGGAACACCGCGCAACATTAACTGACTAAAATGGCACTTTATTGTATTCCATTGCCGTTATGATGCCCCAAACGCACACTTTTCATTGTTTTTATGATTTTTTTTTTTCGTTGAAGAATTGCTAAACTTTCCATGTTCATTTTACGGTACAGTGAACTATTTTTTATTATACCAGAAGGTAGACACATACACTCGTATACGAATATGTATTTGTATGCAAAAGTGAAGAAGCACGTACAATCAGTAATTCTTCAATCATGTTTCAACCACGTTTATTTGTTTGTGTCAATTATAAAAAATATAAAAATATAATTAATTTGCTTTCAAATGAAATCTTCAATAAAACACTGAAAAAAGAAAGCTATGAAGTATACATACATATGTATATGTACATATAAAAATTGTACTGCAGTATTTATCATATACATACTTGTATGGTAAATATTTGAAAAAACTTAAACGAAAAAAGTTATCACGCTAAGAATATATGTACATATGTATGTACATATGTTTTTGTAGAGTTGAATACAATGGTTCCATATCGAACAGTGAAGTGACTAATTAACTACATAATTAAATGCATAATCAGACATTGGCTTAAGGGGGTATTCTGCTTTAGAAGCCCGAACTTTAGGTATTTTCTTTTGACGCGATAAAAAAAATCAATAATTATTTCGACAATCCATTTTTTTACATGCTTTTTATTGATATTCTAAGAATACAAAACATAAATAATATAAGAAAAAAAATTAAATTAAAAAAAACTGCAGGTCGGCGAAGTAGAGACTGATGAAAAAATGGCTTGCCCTGGTGTGCAGGATATAAATCCTTTCCGTGGCCTAAAATGAAAATTTATGCGAAGTCCGTAAAGAGTAAAAGTGTAGTTATAACACTACGAAACGTTTTTGAAAAAAATTTTTTTTTTACAAAATGGTGGAGGTTTGAAAAAAAAGTTTCGTATTTTCCCTGTTTTTTTGTGGTTCGGAATTTTTTAAAAATAAAAATAAAAAAATTTCGAAAGCTGCTAAATAAAGCATTAAAAAAAACAAGTAAGGAAGTGCCAAGTTCAGGTATAATCGAACATTTCATATTCTTGCAACTTACAAGGATTAAAGAACCTTCAGATAAATAGAGCCTCTTAGTTATAATAGGTCTAGGGCGATTTTACACCCGATTTTATTTATTCTAAGCATAAAAATGCACCGCTATTAGATAAATACGCTTTCTCAATTTTATTAAGATAACTCAACCGGTCACCCGGACGTTAGAAAATCTTTATATTAGGTATTTGGGAGCTAAAGGAATTATTGACCTCATTCAACCCATTTACAGCACGCTAATATGTGATTTCACCTAAAAGTGGGTCAAATTTGAACCCCGCCTCCATTAAAGCCCTTTTATACCATCTCGCGGGTAAAAATGTATGTCTCTGGCGTATTTAGTTATTGATTTATGGCGCTTTAAGTAGTTTTTCAATATAATAAATGAACTAAATCAATTTTTTTTTTAGTTTTTAATCCTAAATACCAGATTAACGAATAAAAAAATTTAATTCCACATACCTGATTAGAAGATAAAAACAGTTTTAATCACACAAACCGGATAAAAGCTTATTTCTAATCCCACCATCGGGATTAAAAAATTAAAATTTACTTTATAATCCCAAATTGTTTAATTAAAAAATTCACAAAAACCAAGTTTGTTTTGGGATGAGGGCATTTTGTAAAATTAGTGTTCCTTCCATTCATCTATTGTAATAATATTTTTGCTTTGGTTTTGGATATGCAATAATTTTAAACAGAAAAGTCTTTCTCGCCGCCAGACAACTTTTTTGGTAGGTCTTTCTGGAGATTGGTTACGGAATCAAGAGAATTCAAAAAATTTCAAAATTAATTGCCGATCTGTTAGGGACATTAAATTCTGTAAATGTGCATAATTAAAAAACGCATTCTTTTATAACTTTCAAGTGAATATAATTTCTTAAAACGTTTGGAATTCCATAATAGAATGTCATCATTAAAGTGCCTAGTTCAAGACCATCAGATTCTTCAATGCAACAGGTCAATGAATGCCAACTTTCAGCACGTGATTGAATCAAGTCCATTTAACTGAATAATATTGTTTGGCGTTTATTAATTACTTGAAGAATCGCCAAGCGATGCAATAGTTTGTATATACATATGTATGCACATTTTTTCAGCTTGGAAAAATAATAAGCAACATTGTGTCTTGAGAACACGATAAAAAGTAGCTGCATAAGAAAAACTAACATTTCGCTCATAAACCTGTCTCCATAACTGCCTGTCACCGTTACAGGGAGCTGCTATGTATTGGCCATGATGTCACAGAAAGCGTAATTATCTACAACTTTTTCCGGTGAAGAATTTGCAAATACTTGACGTAAATAAATAAATAACTTTCTTGCAGTAAGAAAAAAATAAGAATATTGACTACCTACCTAACTGAGCTTTGTCATGACTTTAAAGACGTAAACAGCTCTTCGACATTTTATGGGCAAAAGAAAGAGTAGCATTAAATGGAAAAAGGTAAAAAGTGTAGTTGGGTGTCCATGGTATCTGCAGGGTGGTTTTAGTTCCTCTTTCTCAAATTAAGTTTCACCGAAAATTCTAGGACTAGAAGCCTGTTGGCTGGACAAGACTTTTCGCCTACGTCTGCGGCGTTCGTATAAAATGGACACTAAAGAAACTATCAAAGAATCTCATGAATTTACAAAGAGTCGCGGTTCGAATTGTGATCTTATAACGGCTTAGACCATCGGATATAAGAACATACCGTTATATTCAAATTTATAGTTTAATCGATTGACTCTCAAAAAATTATGGATATCAGTCAACTTGAGTATAAAATAGGCTGGAAAACTGGTAACAAGCATTTGGACCACTCGTTACTGGCGTGTAGAATTGACTTTAGCGTTTTTGCCATTTATTAACATTGTTGTTGGCAGAGACTCAGAAAGGTGAATACAATGTTGCAGCACCAACGAAAGTCAAGGCGATAGATAGAATCTCTGGCCAACAGACATTACCAAGTTGGGTGATTACTGGGCGGACGGGCAATGGATGGTCGCCGATAAGTTACACTCGTTCGTCAGCGCAAAACGTGTCGAACCGGTTATGTGTATATACATATGTAAGTACTTACGTATTTTTGTGCCGCCGTTGCGTTCATAGCCTTGTAAAAGTTGTCGCAAAGTAGAAAATCCGTGTAAGAGGAGAATACTACAATTAGCACACAAAACAAAAGACAAGTTAAGAAGCATACCGACTCGCGCGCAATATTTGTTGCTTGCGCTTCTTGACTGCCAATGCACCGTTAAAGACTTGGGCGATGTGTCGATACTGCTGATGTCGAACTGGTTGAACTTGATATTGAAACGAGAACGAGTATCGCATTGGCGAGGAGCTTCTTGACCAACAGATCTTCGACGCACAAGCAAAGTGGCAAACCTTCTTTCAAGCACAAGTACGTTAGTGTACGAGCAGCACGTAAATCCGCCGCTATGTTGTAGTGATTGTGCAAAAGTGGTAGGTTGCGGCCCACTAGCTCAAACCCGCTCAGAAATGGTGCGACTGCATCAACAATCGGAGAATGGCCAAAAGCAGCAAACAACATTTAACGTATGCTTTCAGCCATTCTAGCTTTATTTTAAAAATGCGAAATATGTATGCGCACACACATACAAACGTATGTACATATACATATGTTGAAACGTTGGCTTTTAATTAAATTACCTAAGCAGAAGAACGCTGCGAACTGAACACAGACTGGTTTTTTCAAAAACAGAGTAATTATGAAGATATTCGGTTAGAAAATGCAATCGGGATATTTGTGCCAAAACAGATCATTGGTACACTTTAATAGAAAACAGCTAAAGTGGACTCAATTTTGTTTTCACAACAACAACAGCTTAAAATACTAGCAAAATAAATTATTAATTAGAAACTAATTATTTATTTGTTATTTGTTAGAGAGTAATCGGATGCAAAACAACGTAATCGAGAAGATTGACTTCGTTGTTGTTGTTGGAACACAGAAAACATTTCACAAATATTATAATTTTGTCGAGTTGACTGTAGTGCGAACGGAGTGTTGACTTCGTGACATTCGGCTTAGACTCATCAAACCCATATGTCTTAAATATTTTTAGATAGCGGTAACATATGTACATACATATATTATATTAGCAATGCCAACCAGCGAGAGAGTTTCAGTTTTGAAGTTCTCAGAATTATTTAAAATTTCAATTAAGTTACTAAAAAAGCAAATCTCACAAAACGACAAAACACAGACGAACACGAAGTGGTGGCAAATCTACAGCAAAATACCTAAAAACGTGCCACAGCGTAGGTGGTAAGAAAAGTATATGTACATGTAATTACTGGAAATCAATAGAGGCAAAATAGAGAGTAGAAATTAGCGACGAAATTTGAAATAATAAGAAACGGAATTCACAAAGCATACATAAACAAGAAAAAACGTAATTCGTTGCACCGAAGCAATAATACCCTTCATAAATACAAAATAATCTTTACAAGAACTTTGACCTGTCAGTTGGTATGGCAGCTTTATGCTATAGTGACTCGATCTGAACAATTTCTTCAGAGATTGCATCATTGTCTTATGAAGTATTCAAAATTTCATGAATTTATCTCCTCAAATAAAAAAGCTTTCCATACAAGCACTTGATTTCGATCCTTTAATCTGTATGATAGCTATAGGCTATAGTGGTCCGATATCGGCCGTTCCGACAAATAAGCAGCTTCTTGCTGAGAAAAGTACAGATGCAAAATTTCAGAGTGATATCTCAAAAACTGAGGGACTAGCTCGCACATATACGGAAATACGGACGGGCGAACATGGCTAAATTGACTTAGCTCGTCACGCTGATCATTCATAAGGTCTCTAACGTTTCCTTTTGGGAGTTACAAACATCGAGGCCAACTTTATGTACCTCTTTTCAGGGTATAAAAATCGAAAATTCAAAACGTGGAAGGTCGTTCATTCATTTTCATGCACTTAACTTAGGCACGTGTTTGCCCTTCACACTATGACGCCTTCAACATTTTGTTTAGTTCCCCAATAGGGGCGGGCGGTACGGTTGTCATGACGAATAAGGTGGAAATGCGGCGATGAAAATCACTACCGCGAAAAGGAATGTTGTTAGTTAAGACAAACACCCACACATTCACATTTATGTAATCACATTCTTCAATTGCCTTTTATATTGCAAGTTGCGATGGACGCTGTCGCTTTGTTTTGCGAATAATTGCACGATCACTAATTGATTCGCCGAAGTAGAGGTTCGATTGCTACAAACAAAGAAACACATGCTAATGATACAAATACACACCAAAAATACACAATTTAATTACAAACTATTAAAAAATATGTGAAACGAACACAGCACCAAGGTTTGCGCATAGGAAAACATACCGACAGCACTCATTAAAAGAGTTTGTAAGAAAGAGCAAAATTTTGTCAAAACGAACGCGTGTCAAAAGTGATTTCGTTAATTGGAAAGGGGGACAAAAGAGCCAACAATTTTAGCAAATATCAAAGCTGTTTGATTGTCAAGTTCAAGTTTTTGCAATTCGACGGCGCAGCATTAATTTTGTCTTGCCATATTTGTATTACCTAATACTAGATCTGCGTATTTGCTTTTGTATTTAGCTGCACGCCGAAATGATAAATAGTTTTCAAAGCCAATTTGTAAGCGAACCTTTTGTTGAAAGTGGGTAAATGGTTTTTTAAATAAATTCACAAAATCGTACTAATACATATGTATGTGTGGGGATTATCAACCAACCTACTGACTCAATGGCGATGCGAGTTGGCTAAATACGATGTATTCAAGCATATACTCATTCATATACAAGTATTTCACGCTTGAAAGCTCATTCATTCACACAACTGGCATGTCTGCAAACAATGTGAATATGTTATGAAGAAGTCTGCCAATGTTTAGACAATTTGATGATTAATTACTGTTTTGGAATAAGAAAATAATCCAAAAACTACAAAAAAGACGAGGATTACAAATATTTAATTGCAGAAAAAATCAATAATAACTGAATAACAAATATTATATAACACACATTTAAATTTTAATTAAAGCTAACATTCGCTTTAATAAACAAAATGAAATATAAAGGTACAAATATATAAGCTTTAGTAAAAATAAATTCACTATTTTTCCAATATATTTATAACTTTAATAATCTCTATCTGCTACTCGTATATGCGATCGATCGCTATAAGATTTTGTACTACAAAAAACTTGAGCTCAAAGATGGACACTAACAAGAGAACAGTTTTGGTTAGATAAAGGCGAAAACACAAGCTACTGTGAATAGTCTTTATATTCCTGATATTAGAAGAGCCAATAACGTGTGATTCCGTTATTGTAATTTGGATCTCAAACCAGTTGACATAAAAAAACTCATATACCGAGTTTCAATCTGCAAAGTGCTGCTGAATCGCAACAAAATCGATCAATTCTTGAAGCAATTTTCGGCGGTTTGAACACTTCTTTTTCTCAAAATGCGAATAGAAGGGTCTTATTATGTTTCGTAAGGCCAAATCCTTGATGACTATATAATCTTTAGTTTTAAAAAGTCAAAAGTCGTCGTAAATCAGGTACGATCACAAATCAATCATTTCTAAATCGTTGACAGTACTTCATTGAAATATTTTTAAAATTTTACATACATACATATGCACATATGTATATGTCAACGGTAACAAGAATACACTCACAGAAGACGAATTCAAGTTCAAAATCTTACGTGCTGTTTAATGACAATCTTCGATGTTTTCAATATAAAACTACAAACCTCTTGTGATTATACACAAATTGGTTGACTTTTTACAAAATCAGAACGTTTAGAGGTTAAATGAGAATAAATAAAAAAATTACGAATTGCTCACTTTTCTCCAACTCCTTTGTTGATTTGTTTTCGCTTTGCAAAACCGGTGACATTTCGAAACTGAGATTTTAGTTTGTGAAACAAGACGCCACTGTTGATGCACCAAACGCTGAACTACAACTAGCAGTAAGTAAAAACAAAACAATACCATAACCATTCCCACTGCTGGATGGATGAGGACAACGCGAGTCTGAACCAATGTATACACACACAATCTATAAATGGATTTACGATATAAACGAGCACTCATCATACTTGGCTTCGAGTAGAATAAACAGAGTTTGTATTGTCAAGGCGACTACACGGACTACGCGCAGCACAGCTGATATGGTGTTGACAGAGTTGAAACAACCCCAAATGAAAGTTGTGGGCTGTTTGGGAAAACAAAAATTACATGCACCATATTGTTAAGAAGAAACACCCTCATCGTGATACTTTGAATTTCGTTTGTTTAGGTTTAAAATTTATCAATGTTTAAAGAGGTGATCGCTAGGCCGAAAAGGTGTAGAAACATTGTTTCGTGTTATTCAATAAAAATCACACTTTTTCTGTAATTTTACTCAAGCCATATGCGCATGCACATACCATTTGCGAAGAGGTACCAAAAGAGGAATTAAGAAAAGTGTCAACGTACTCCGAGTATAGAAAAGGTGAGCCGAATGGGCAACTAACCGGCCGGCCGGCCGGCGTTTTTCTCCTATTTAGGCAGTAAACAAAAAGCTAACTCAACAGCCTTTTAAAGTTTTATGTTGTATGTGCTTTCCTAGCATTCACATTTTCGATTATTTCACTTTTTATTTTTGCTAATTGTTCAATGGTAATTCACGCGGTACACACCTACGGTTCGACATGAGTAAGGCAAAAGCCAACACAAGCGATAACAAAGGGAACGCGATTTGCCCGCAAAATTGTTGACCGTAGTACGAAAGATGATCTTGTATTCACGGTGGTTGAACACCCACGCTTCATTATTTAAAACTGTTTATTTTGGGCATACTCACTCCACCGGAGCAGAATCACTTCCGAATTGGAATTACAAAAGTGCGAGTTTTGTCAGTGCATTGGCGATGAACCACCATTGTTTATTGTTGTGAAGTAACACGCTCCAGCGGTCACATACATACGCGCATACTAATATTCACTCACATACACATGCACTTAGATACATTTTTATCTATTTTTATTTCGAGGGATTTGGTTTCGTTTAGCTTTCGAGCCCAGCTCACATAGACCCCAGCGAGAACGCACAAAGGCCAGCACAATTAATTTATATTAATTGTTGCTTTCATTTCTGTGCGTACAAATTCGTTAAATTAAAATGCGTAGCATGCAGACAATCCAACTCGAATTGTTGTGAGTGCAGTTCTATGACTTTAGAATTACGCGTCTGTGTCGTGCGCCTGCATTTTTCTGTGGACTCTAGTCTGAGTTGTGACGCCAACGATTCAGACACTTTACTGCCATGTCGTGCCATTAATCGAACTGAATGAAATGCACTGACGACGATTATGCAAACGCAAATTACTTTATTTAAGTTGGATAGCAGAGTGTTTGATTAAGCAAGTCACGTTTCACCGCTGTCCATCGTTTTAGGAACCAAAGTAAATCCCTTAAATATGGTATTAGTTAAAAATAAAAATGAAATGAAAGAGTAGATTCGTTTAGAGACTTTCAATGTGACTTAATACGTTTTAATAAAAACACAGAGAACAGGTTGTTGGCTCTTTATTTCCAACTAAGATAAAGCAATAAGTATTATAACTAATAATGGGCATTCTAGTCTAGAGCCCAAATTCCAAGGTTTTGGCAATTGATAAAATAACCACGCAACAGGTTCAATATACAAAAAAATGTATATTGACCGCGATCCAGGAACGCGATATTTATGAACTTTTAATATGCAATATCACGCGGTCAATCAATTCTCTTTGAAATTTAAACATCTTTTTAGGGGACTCTATTCAATATCTAAATTACCGAAATATGAAAACTATGTGCGATATTTTTTTTATATACTACAATACCTTCTTAAGTTAGAAGACTTCCCATTAGTACGGAACCATCAACTTTTTTACGAATTAACACATTGTAATAGGGATATGAATTATTAGCGATTAACTCAGGATTCAGCATTTGTAGAATCTTGTACAACCCAATCGAAATTTGTTTGCTGCTGATCTTTCAAATCAAATTTCCAGAAAAAAAATGCCAGAAATGTTTTGAGCATGTCTTATGCTGCAAGTATGAAGATTCTCGTTAAAATATCTATTAAATTAAAGGCATTTGCAATCAACCACTTTAAAAAACTATATATTCCTGCGAGTTTATATACCAAACGCTATCGCAATCCATAAATAATTCTTGTTATTAAGACGGCGCAGGTGACAACTCTTAAATAATCAATAAATGAAAACCGGTTTGTATTCCCACTTCCAACAAGATAATTTCGAAATATCGAAAGAGTAACTATTTTTTTTAATTTTCATAAGAAATTATACTATTGAAAGACGAGTTTTTAAAAACAAGGTTATTGGCTAAAATCTTTAAAGTCACTAAGGCTTCAAAAATTGCGTTTGAGTTTCCTCACTGATGATCAAGTTTTGTGATTGTGGTTTTATGAAACGCAACCATAAAATTCCTACATTTGCTTACCTGTTAATATCTGCTGCTTAACCGGTAAAATATTATGGTTTTACTATTTTTGCTTTTTTTGTTTTATTGTAATCACCACAAAGTTTTTTTTTTCCTTTCAATTTGATGCGCTATCGTAGTTTACGCTGGGCTCCAACACCTGCTACACTAAAATCTATTGGAGCTGGAGTAGTTCAGAAAGAAAAGCACACACACACCCGCTTTGAAAGTAATGAACGAAGATCGTGCAATTTTGATGTTACAATAGACAAGAAAAATAAATTAGGTATCAATCCCAAAAGCTGAAGTTGAGAGCTTGTACACTTAAAAACGCTATCCAGCTGGTATCTTTTTTGTTAAGCCAGCAATTTTGTGCAAAAACATCTATGTGATATACACGTTTTTAAATAAAGAATTTCGCTCAATAAAGCGACGTTGCTTTACGCAAAACACGCACACTTTTTTGAAAAATCTTTATTTTTCTGTTTTTATTTATTGCTAACTTCACTTTATTAATTTAATTTGTTTAAGACATACCGCGAATAAAAAGGCAATTTTATTTTGAAAACAGCGCGCAGCATTATGTTTAAAGTTGCGCGGACAAATACAAGTTATAAATACAAAGTATATCAAGAAGGAAAACCGACAACACTGAATGGAACGAGTGTCAAATGAAAACAAACAAAAACTGTTGTCATGTTGGCAAGTAATGGCTACTTACTAATACTGTTTGAAGCAACTCTGTAAGTTCAGCAACATGTAACCGAGCTGCCAACATTGAAAAATTCTTATTTGTAATGTTCACGAATTTAAGTTTACCAAATATTTAAATAAAATTATTTTGTTGTTGTAGATAAATATAAATATATAAATCTCTGCAAAATAAGATAGACTCGACAATGGCCATACGCAAAACAATCTCTTTATTAACTTACTATTTCTATTGGCCAACATCCGTTGAATAACCGTTTCCATTACAGTCGGGTCTACGTAACAGAAACGGACATGGACCAATTCGCCAAAATTCCACGATATTATTTTGATAATATCCACCACTGCAAAAACAACATCAAAAATTTCGAAATATTTCCTTGTTATAAAATATGCGTGGGACAAATCCTCATACATATTAAATGCTCCTTTTATATCAGAAAGTACGGTAGTTTTATTTGCATATTGTTTGTGTCAGACGAACTTTACCATATAATTGAGTAATTATATATTATGGTACATATACATATATTAAATATTTTATTAATACATCTCGTTTAAAAGTTCGTAAACAGAACAAAAAAAAATAATAATAAATTAAAAGAGGGACAAAATTTACCTAATTTAGTAAATATTAAAAAAGGACAATGGAAAACGGGGTTTTAATTACAAATTAAAAAAGAAGATACAGAAGCGTAAATAGGTCTTATAGAAGTGTCCTAGAAAAATATTTGCTTATCAGAAATGAAGAAAAACGACACATTAGCATTTCACTACAGAAAAATTATTGTGTTCCAAAATATGCCACCTATAAATATACTTTATCTTACTATTTAATCACTATCATAATCATTTTTGTTGCCCACAGTGAGAGGACGTCGTGACTCATCCTCCGAGCCGTATACAACCTCCTCATCCGAATCATTTATCATCGAAAATGCAGGATTATCCTTAGTTACAGATATTTCTGAAAAAATCATTGTTTAATTTTTGCATGTCCTGGTTTCTGTAGTATCCATACCTTGTGAAAAGCGACCATTAGGGGAATACACATAAGCCATGGTGTATAGGTAAAAATTCAACAGCCCGTAAAAGCACATGAACTGCGCCGAACTATGATAGGTGGTATTAAGTGTGGCCACAAAATTATCCTCCAATATACCGAAGCCAAAGCGACATGTTGTTACCGTTATGGTAATGGAGATAACAAATAACATCAGAAGCGTTAAGAATTTCAGGCGCATATCTGGAAAAATTTTGTTGAATTAAACTTTTACAACTCTAAAATTATCGCAACCGTATATTTCAAGAGTGCTTACCAAAATAAGGCATCGACCTGAGCTCAGTATAGGCGCGTAATACTAATAAGGCCAAATACAGTATATACATACAGCCAGCTATGAAAAAGAACAACTTGAAGCCCTAGAAAGATAGATAAATTATTGGCATATTTATAGTAATTTACGTATACTCGCATGCTCGTCACTCACATTATAATTTCGTGTGTCCACAAAGTGGCTATAGGTGGGATCGCGTAGCTCGTTGCATTTCTCCCAAGTGGCCAATACTATGGCGCACAGCCAAATTGGTAGTATAACAATAATTTTTGGCAAGTAGAATCGTACGAAACGCCTTTCATTCTGCCGCAAGCCATGATATATACAAAGCCAGAACATGAGGAGCGAACACAGAAATGTGGCTTGAAGAATTGCATCCAACATGCCAGGGAACCACGAGTTCATTAGGAAAATTGATGGAAAGAAGGGATCTGTAAGAAGAAAGTGATCATTTAAAGATACATATTTTTATATTCTCTTTATACGCACTGTCATACAACAAGAGAAGCGGCAGGAGTATGGACATCCATTTCTGTTCGATAGACCAATCATAGATGGGATATTTGCGGAGTGTGTGAGCATACCAGCACTATAAAAATATTAGAATTATATACTGCTAACATATTAATATACCTATATCCCTATTTACTTACAATTACAATGAACGTAAATAATAGAAATATAAAGCGGAACCATATCTCGATTTGTGTAAACTCGGGACTATAAGTTTTGAACTGTAAAAGTGTAAATACAGATACAAAAATAATATTAGAAAATAATACCAAAGTCTCCAATTATTGTATTACAATAACAGTAAAACTTACATAAAATGTTATGCTGCGTATATTATACTTCTGGTGGAAGGTCTCCAATCCATAGAAGCGCACAGTGATTATATAATGTGCATATTCAAGAAAACCCAAATGCAGTATCGTAAATTCTTCACAATCGTTTAGCACGCAGGACAAGTGTCGAGTACGATTGCGAACCGAATCGGCGCGGAGTATGCTCAAAGGTTTGTGTTGTTCCGTAATTCCATCAATGGCCACGCTCACCTGGAAACTCTTATCGTATTTTTCGTCTGCAAAAAATGCATAAAACAAACATGTGTACACCCCTGAACCATATCTCATTACAACTCACCATCATTGTTGTCCGTCACCAATTTGGCAATCAGCCACAGTTGCTGGGAGTACGTGGTCATTAGTGGTGATTTCATCGCAAACGGCCCTGTTGCCAACACCGTTTTACTATTAGCCAACGATGTGTTCGCCAGTATACTTTTGGCGGTGATCTCCGATGTACTAGTAATGGGTGGTCCGGTGAGGCCAATTACAATGGCCAAACCGAAACAGATGAGAAATCCGAGAAAGACCATGACGAATTCACGTTTTTGCATCGAATAAAGACGCATATGCACCGAACGTTCGCATCGGTCATGATGGTAGGCCGGTGCAATATATCTATTGAACTCACTGAATAGATCGCTAAATTGTGAGAGGGAATTCTTGAGTCGTAAAAGTAAACCACCCGAGGGCAAGTGGTATGAGTAGCCCAGACCCGTAGTGTCTGTGGGTGGTTTGGACATTCTGACAGCACTTACAGAGTGACGATGGTGCTTTTGATATAGCGATTTTTATCTAGAGCGGAAGTGATACTATTCTAAGGTATTTTTGGTTATGGGAAAGGACGATGATTGTAATGGATAAGGTGTTATTGTTGTTGCTGTCGACAGTTTTAACTGTGGTGGATGTGCTTGTCTTGATTATTGTTGAAGGGTATTGGAGTTTAGTGCGCTTTACTGCTGTTATCTAACGTGAGGAGTCTTGAGGAAATGAGATGCTTTTGTAATGGGAATAAGTATACTGTGAAAATATTTGTTTAATTTGTAGTTTTCAAGCACTGCTTTCAAACAAAATAACTGTGTTTACTTCATTTTCACTTTCACATCACAACTATTGTTAAACGGCCATGAACTACGATGCAAGTACATATGCTGTCACTACATTTTTCAATTTATCACTTAACGGTCGGAAATGAAAACTTTGTATGCACTGCAGCAAAAGTTTGTTCTTGACTTATTTTCGAATAGAAAGTATTCGAGTTTTGATTTTGGATTATATTTCTATTATTTTGTATGGAAAGGTTCGCGGCTGTTAAAATCGATTATTTTCACTTAGCAGACAGAGCACATATGGCGTATCACTTGCTTATTTAATAAAGCTGTAGGGGTGTCAGTTGTTAAACTATAAGTGTTTGACAGCAGTTTGGGCCCCAGTGCGCAGGTCACGCTGTTATCAGTTATTTCGCGTTTTGATTGTTGGCGCATGGTCCTGCCGTAGAAGGTGGAATTGTTTGTAAACAAATGTAAAAATTGTGTAAACAAATAATGAAAGTGAGTGGTTTTGGAGGATGCTCAATATGAGTGAACTTTTGAAATGAGTAAAATATTGAGAGACTCATGCATCAACGAAGTGAAGCAAATGTTCTGAAAACAATTACGTTTTTAAACGTTTAAAGAAAGAATATACATATGTATATATTACGAATCTTTAAAAGCTTTTTTCAAGTATATTTTTAACTAAACAAATTAGCATTTATGTTAAAATAAATATTCATAGTAAATATATTTTAAGTTATGAGATATAACTACTTTTACATTTTTATTTCTATTAGTCAATATAAAACTATTACAACTGTGTGAGGTGTGCACTACTTAACATATTTTGCTATGCAAAGATCTTCATTTAATCCCAGTACTTGATTAGGCCATCCCAACCGGCTGTTACTACTTTGCTTGCTTCATGCGGATGCCACATTGCGCTTATACACACACCCTCATGCGCCTGCCATTTCTTGTACATTTTCGTTGTCTTCCAGTCCCATATATAGCATTTACCGTCTCCATCTCCGCTAACTAAATAACTCATGTCGGGCGAAAAATCTAGCTGACAGGCGTAACCCGAAACCATATGTCCACTGAAGGTCTTCTTACGATTCATTTTAAAACGGTTTAACGCGGAGAATATCACGATTTTATTATCTAAAGACTGACACGCCAGCCATTTGCCATTTGGTGCAAGCGTCACTGCCGGCATGGAATGCATGGTGGGATCTGCTATGTACTTCATATCGACTGGTATATCCCATTCCCAAATACGCATCGATTTGTCGTCAGAGGTAGTAACAAAACGGCGATTTTCATCGACAAATGTAATTGTGTTTACTGCACCCAAGTGGCGATCATATTCCTGAACAATATCTCCGCTGCGTGTGTCCCACTGTAAATTAAAATTAAAAATTAGTACATAAATATTTTTAGAAGTGAAAAAAATACTTACGCAAATAATTTTCTTATCAGATGTGCCAGCAACGAAGAGATGTTGCTTGTTGTTGTCCGGATGGAACTTGACGCAGAAGGGCATCTTGCGAGCTGTGAAACGTGATATAACCTCACCAGTTTCGGCATCCCACATTTTTATATAACGATCATAGGAAGCGGAGAGAAATTTGGTGCCTTTATTGTTCCAAGCTATGTCCTTGATCGCCTGCCTATGTCCAGAGAATGTACGAATGCAACGTCGCTCGCCGAACACTTCCCACAGTTTCACGCGGCAATCCATTGAGCCCGAAAGCAGTAAGTGAGCTGTTTGAGGGAACCACCGAATTGACGAAATACCCTTTGTGTGCCCAGTCCAAGTGTGAATGTGTGATTTTGGTAAGAAACATTTGTTTGGAGCGGACGTTGAACGCAAGTTAATACCCAAGTCATGTGGTGCATGTAAGTAAGAACGACCTTGATAATCGTAGGCGTCCTTGACTGTAAATAAATTAATTAGGTATTAAAACAACGGTTTCTACGCCAATTAAGAAGAATATTAAAACAATATTTTAGTAACTTACTGTGAAGAACAGATTTTTCCTCCAATGGCTTATCTTCAACAATGCGATTGCGCCTATGTCTTTTGGCAAGAATCTCTTCCAGTTCTGCTTTTTCTTGGTCATTTGGACGTGCTATGGATTGTTCATCTTGATATTTACCCCAAGGACCAACGAAACCTTCAATGTCTTCTGGATTGTCGTTTTTATCTTGTTTACGTTTCCTTTTCAGTTTCGGTGATTCAAACACAGTTTTTCCATCATCATCATATGCCGATTGTAAATCACCGACAAATCCTTGACCGTCTGCAACTTCGCCGACTGAGGGATCCAATGCATAACCATAAGTGTGGAATGTGCGTCGCTGATTTTCAAATTCAAATGCATTAATGTGCGCCTTTTCCACATATCCAGAGAGAGTATTGCGCGGCGCTCGCATTTGTTGTGTTAAGTTTGGATTTTCCGGCCCTTTCACAGGTGCGTATAGTTCCTCAAATTTTGGATTATATGTCACTTCTTTCACAGTAGGATCAATTGTGCGCGTTACATCAACGGCGTTCATCGGCACAACTTCAGGAGCTGCGCAAACGGCGAAGGATTTAGCAATGGACAGAGTGGGGTCGACGGGCTTCAAATGTGCGACTGCATCAGTAGTCTGTGCTTTAGTTGTCACTTTTTTGGTGACTTCGTTTGCTTCAGAATCACTTTCCGATGAACTGTCATAATTGTGGATGCCCAACATGTTGCTCGTTTTAATATATTTTCACTTTAAAAATAATATTAATGCTTTGTAATCAAACTCGTCCTAAAAATAATAAGAGCACAAATGAATGTTAGCTGTTTACAACCATGGTATATATAGTAAACGCGACTGACATTTCTACAGTGTTGTAAAAATTTACGATATGAAGCGGGAACACAGTGTTGCAAAGTAACTTGAATTTATTTTTTAAGCTCCAGCAGAGAACGTATATCAGAGAACGTATAGAGAAGGCAGAGAACGTATATTTATAGAGAAGGTTAACGATGTCGAGAATTTAGGGATATTTCAATTTTGGGATATTTACTGATTTGGATGAGCGTGTTTCACCACTTAACATCAGGGGACACGAAAATAGCAGAATTGAGCATTTTCAGTGTTAAATGAGAAAAATAATGGTAATTCCAATGTTAAGGAATGTACACTTAGAGATTCCCTTTTTTACTATGCGCAAACGATGCTGCATATAATTTATAAAAATAAAAAATAAAATTTAAAAAAAGTTTATTGGAAAATTTAATGATACAGTTTATTTGAAATATATTTCCTTATCATGACAAACAAAAAAATCCATTTTTTAACATGAACTAGCAAAGCTATGACAAAAAAAACGTTAATTCAGGATTGACAAAAGTCTACATACAGTACATACATAACTTATCTTAGAGCGAAAACTCTGTGGTTAACATTAGGTAACCTGATTTTTTAGTAATTAGTTGGTCCACCGTTTGCATCAATAACAGCCTGAAGCCGTCGTGGCATCGAAGCTACTAAATTTGTCAATTCTGCGTTCTTTGAGTACTGCAGAGCTGGAAATCTGATTTTTTTAATTTTTCTTTCTAAAATTTCCCAGACATGTTCAATAACATTCAAATCTGGACTTTGAGGTGGTGTGTGTAGTTGCTTTGGAGCGTGATAAAGCAACCAATCCTTGACAATATGGGCCGTGTGCTTTGGATCGTTATCCTGTTCCAAGCTCCAAACTATCCACTGAAGGCTTCAGATTAGCTTCCAATAATGCCTTGTATTTAAATCGATCCATATTACCCTCAATAAAAGCAAGCTTTCCAACTCCAGATGCCGCAACAGCTCCCCAAACCATTACGTTGCCGCCACCATGCTTTACTGTTGGTACTATATTTTTCGGATTTAGTGTAGTTTTTTTTTTCTCCAAACTTTTGCCCTTCCATCGCTGCCGAATATATTAAACTTCGATTCGTCTGTAAACAAAACTTTTTGCCAAAAATCCATTCTCTTGTCCAAATGTGCTTTGGCGAACTCTAAGCGAAGTTTACGATTTTTTTCAGAAATAAGATCCTTTTTACGAGGTGCTCTACTGTGGAAGCCGTTATTGTTCAGAGCTCTTCGAATTGTTCTTGGATGGACAGACTTATTTGATGAGCTTGCTATGTTTTCGGCTAATTTTAGAGCAGTAGCCATTTTTTTCATAGTTTTTAACTATGGTCTGTACTGTTGGACGACTTAAATTTAAAATTTTTGAAATTTCGCCATAAGATTTGTTCTCATTTCTGTGCTGTACAACAAGGTTTCTTACGTCAATAGAAATTTCTTTTCGAGGAGCCATTGTTGATGCTTAAGTGATTAAACCACAACTAAATTAAATACCAGCAAATCAGACTACATAATAAAGGAAAAAATATGGAAAAAAACGGTACTTTATCCTTATAGCAACACAGAATATCGATCTACCTGCTAAGAAACCGGTCTTGTATGTAGACTTTTGTCAAGGACGTTTTTGGGTTTTTCCACCATAACCTTTTTATATTAAGTTAGGTAATGGATTTTTTTTTTGGTATATGTCATTATAAAAGGATTTAAAATAAAACTGTGTACCTCCATTTTTCAAAAAAGTGATTGTACTTTCTACACAACAAATACAAGCGGTGTATGTAGACTTTTGTCCGCCACTGTACATATATTTGTTATGAAATCACATACATAAGTATGTACATAGCATATATTTTAAAATTGAGCTATTTTATGATAAATTCCATTAAATCTTTGCAAAAATATATAATTCAATAAACTTAACTCGATATCATGTTAGAAGACCAAGCGGTCGCACATTACCCATATCATAATTATGTTTTGCATGTAAACAAATACAAAAGAACCATACTATTTGTAAATTTGTCTACATGCAACAAATGTATGTAAATATGTACATTCAATGCTTCATGCGAAATTTCCGTTGACGCGGGCATCCAATGGCGAAGCTTTAATGTACCATAATCAAAGATACAGATTTTTGTGGTTTGTTAAAAATAAAAATATAATATGGCACATAAGCGAGTGCGGATACTTAATCGAGTGTACTTAAAACAATAAGTTCTTTTAAGCAGCTAGATATAGACAGTTAAGATGAATGATTTTCATTTAAGCGGAGTACTACTCAACCAGGATTCACTGTACATATAAATCAGAGGAAGATTGAATATTTTCTTTGACTATGTTGTCAATTTTATTCTAATATATTTGAATACTTATATTTGCGGGGTTGTCACTTTTTCTTTTCCATACAAATGTCAGAAATTGTTAAATTTATGATTTTTAGCTTTTGCCATCGTCGCGAAAAGACGCTTGTGGGCAAAGGCATGCTCGGGGAGATGTGGTTTGTTTTTATGAATGAAGCAAGTTTGCCTGTTGAAAGTACGCTTGCGTTCGTGAATGAAAATATTATGGTTAGGTGTTTTTCTACAAATTTGGGCATCGACTGCTTGGCTGCCATTTTGACTTGTGACGCTGCTGAGACTATTTGAAACCATTGTTGTTTATGTAGAACAATATTCGTAATTTTTGCGGGTGACATATCTACATGTGAACGCATATAAGTATGTATGTTTTGTATGCATTATTTGTGGGGGAATGCCATACACACCAGAGAGCTGCAACGATCACAATTTTTTTAATCATACCCGATCGTAGACTCAGATTTTTTGTGAGGGAAAACTTTGCTTTAACAAAAAAGATAAATCGTAAGCGAGCGTGCTCACAGCGCACATTCAGTTCCAATCACTCTTGCTTGTTTCGTAATGATTTTTCTCGATCAAACGCTTTGTGTGAGCAGCAAAGAATGTTCGAGAATGCTGCTTGCATTCAGCCCGATCACAATCATACTGCTTGGTTATACCGGGTGGTTCGATGGGGAATATATCATTGCTGATTTTAAATTTATTATTTTAATTGGTATACAAAATTTATGCCACAATTATTATATAGTAGTCCAAAATTATGAATTCTTATTTTTCCCAGAAATACATTTGTAAAAAAAAGATCTTTCTCCTTTTCTTATTATCTTATTTTTCCCAGAAATACATTTGTAAACAAAGGACCTTTATCCTTTTTATTATCTTATTTTTCCCAAAAATACATTTGTAAAAACAAGGATCATTATCCTTTTTTTTTCAACATCAGCTTCCTACTTGATGGCATTTCGCAAATGATAAAATAAATTTTTCAAGACCTCAAAGCATGCGCTACATTAGCTCGAACCTACCTACCCTACGCCTTTGCGTAAATGATTATATTATGATAGCAAATGCCCCAGTTGCAGTTTGATCTCAATAACCGGTGGCGTAAATAATAATGATAATAATTATAAGTATTAAATAGCATAAATATGGAGAGCGAATCAGCGAAGAGTGTCGCTGACAACATAGCAAACGGAATGTACACATTATCTGGCCAGCGCAAGAATATACTCACTGAAATAGTAAAACCGGACAACAGTACATTAAAGGAATTTGTTTTCTGCCGCACATGTCGCAATGTGTTAAAATACAACGCAAGTCAAACGTCAAATTTAAATAGGCACATCTGCTGCAAAAACTTAAAGCAATCCCAAAGTTTAAAAAACTGTCGCACCGCTGGACAAAACTGAGACCATTGAAAATGCGCAAATTGGATAACAGAAGACTGTCGGCCATTTTCAGCTGTGCGCGGTTCTGGGTTTGTTAAACTAGTAAAGTTTTTTATTAAGATCGGTGCAACTTATGGCGAGCACGACGACGTGGAAGACATGCTACCGGATCCAACAACCATTTCACGTAAAGTCTCGAAATGTGCCAATGAAAAGAAGGAAGAATTAAATGCTGAAATAAGAATGTGAGCAGTGGTGGCGCGTCAGCAACAATTGATATGTGGTCGGACAACTTTGTAAAGCGCAACTTTTTAGGAGTAACATTCCACTACCAAAAGGATTTCAAATTCTTTGACCTAATTTTGGGATGAAGTCAATGGATTTCGAAAGTCCAACAGGCGAAAACATCTTAAAAAAACTTAAAAGTTTATTCAATGAATTTGATATTTCGAATATTGAAAAAATTACGTTTGTAACGGATAGAGGAACAAATATCTTAAAAGCCTTACAAAACAATTGTAGACTAAATTGTAGCAGCCATTTGTTTAACAATGTTTTGGACAAGTCGTTCTCTGCCAGCAAAGAACTCGCAGAAGTGTTGGAATCGTGCAAAAAAATAGTTAAATATTTTAAAAAATCAAATTTGCAGCATCTCCTGGCCACTCCTCTAAAAAGCCAATGCCCACAAGTAGGAACTCCCATTATTTTATGCTCAAATCGATTATTGACAATTGGGGAGAGATGAATAACATTTTAAGGCAGAATGAACAAAGCCTACGATTGTTACATATCAACATAACTGTTGTTAAAGCGGTAGTGGAAATGTGTGAGAATTTTGAAATTGTTTTTAAAAAACTGCAGCTTTGCAGTGCACCTTCATTGTGCTATGTGTTGCCATCAATTTTAACAATTAAAAATCTATGTCAGCCGGCAACCGATGAAATACCGGTAATTTTAACGTTAAATGAAAATATAATAAATAATATTAATGAAATGTGGGTCCCCAACATCGGTATATGCCACAAAGTTGCATATTTTTTATCTCCCCCGGCTTTAAATATGCAGCCAAATGATTTAGAAGACATAAAATTATTTTGCAATACTCGCATATTGACAGAAAATCAATCATCATGTCCAAATACACCTTTATCGGATTCATCGACACCGCAGTTTTCAATTGACTCAGATAATACCTTAGATGCCAATAGCCAAGTTTCAACAGGGAATAGAACCAACGACACTTTCTTTTTCCCGCATTTAATAAAACGGAATTCCACACAAACTGTAGAGACGCCTGAGGAAGAAATTGAAAAGTACTGTAATGAAAAAGTTGCAATGGATGAACACTTTAAAATTCCTAAAATTATCTGTAATGGGTCGCGCCAAACATTGCTCGGAAACCGAACGTAAAACCATAAAAAAACTACGAAAAATTGGAAAAACCGTTCGCGAGATAGCTGCAATAATGGAATGCTCCAGAAATATGGTGTTCAACGCTCTTAAGCCGTGCGGGAAAAAAGCAAAGAGAGGAAGAAAGCGCAAAACATCAATGCAATTTGACCATTTGGTTGTTAGAGAGTCAAAAAAAGACCTGTTTTTGTCCTCCAACGAAATCAAGGAACGATTAAATGCTCCGGTTACTGGCCGGACTATTCGTAACAGACTACGAGAAGCAGGGTTCAACGGAAGAAGTGCCAGAAAAGTCCCGTATTTGAGCAAAAAGAACGTGAATCAACGATTGCAGTTCGCACAGAGGCACTTGTTGCGGGAAAACTGGAAAAATGTCCTTTGGTCGGACGAGACCAAAGTAAATTTATTCGGATCCGATGGTAGAATGTTCGTTCGACGCCCACCGAACGCTGAATTTAACCCTTTATATACCCGAAAGACCATTAAACATGGCGGAGGTTCTATAATGGTATGGGGCTGCTTTTCGGCGAGTGAAGTAGGATCAGTCTTTTGGATACGGGAGAAGATGTGCGCTCCAGACTACCTAAATATACTCAATAGTGTAATGTTGCCCTATGCAGAGGATTACATGCCACTTAGATGGGAGTTTATGCACGACAACGACCCATAACATGCATCCAGAATAATAAAATCTTGGCTTGAAAGGAATCAAGTTGCTCTTTTGGACTGGCCCTCACAGTCTCCGGTCCTGAACCCCATAGAACATCTATGGGGAGTGCTAAAAAAGTCGATCGGTGGACAAAAATGGAAGAATAAGCCAGAGCTGTGGGAAAAAATACAGGAAGCTTGGTACTCACTACCGGTCAAAACTTGTGCTCAATTGGTCAATTCCCTGCCGCGAAGATGTCAGGAAGTCATTAAAAACAAAGGAGCTTCAACTAAATATTAAATGAGACCAACGAAAGATATCATATTTTAATTGAATTATTATTATTATTTGTTTAAAGTTCGTCTCTATTATTTTTTCCAGGCTGAATTACAAAATGTATTAATTTCCATTTTTTAAATCAAAGTTATCAAATAAAAACCACTCAATAATTATTGAATTTCCTTATTCTTTCATTACCTTTTGAAAAATATATATTATTTCGTCTAAAGTTAACGTAAAGTTTAAAACTTGATAACCATTGCTGTGACCCTATTTTTTTCCAATACTGTATGTACATATGTCGTACCAAACCTATATAAAATGCATATTTAGGTAGTAATACAAATTTTATTGAATTATACAAAGATTTTATGGAATTCATCATAGCTCAATTTTAAAATATACATATATGTACATACTAGTTACATACTTATGTGATTTCATAACAAATATACATATGTATGTATACCGATCTATAAATTATATGCAGCATCGTTTGCGCATAGTAAAAAAGGGAATCTCTAAGTGTACATTCCTTAACATTGGAATTACCATTATTTTTCTCATTTAACACTGAAAATGCTCAATTCTGTTATTTTCGTGTCCCCTGATGTTAAGTGGTGAAACACGCTCATCCAAAACAGTAAATATCTCAAAATTGAAATATCCCTAAATTCTCAACATCGTGGACCTTCTCTATAAATATTATCAAAATGGCACATCAAGTGCTAATTGAGCCCGATAGGGCTGCACTCCTACCTCTATAAATATACATACGTTCTCTGCATTTAGTTTCTGTTTAAAAGAATATACTATTACAAATCTATATAAGCATTTTCAAGTATTTTTGTCAATTAAATTTTCTACAATACTTGATTTTAAATAAAAATTGTTTTAGATATGATTATTTCTCTTACATTTTTATTTCTATTATTCAATGTAAAACTATTACAACTGTGTGAGGTGTGCACTACTTAACATATTTTGCTATGCAAAGTTCTTCATTTAATCCCAGTACTTGATTAGGCCATCCCAACCGGCTGTTACCACTTTGCTTGCTTCATGCGGATGCCACATTGCGCTTATACACACACCCTCATGCGCCTGCCATTTCTTGTACATTTTCGTTGTCTTCCAGTCCCATATATAGCATTTACCGTCTCCATCTCCGCTAACTAAATAACTCATGTCGGGCGAAAAATCTAGCTGACAGGCGTAACCCGAAACCATATGTCCACTGAAGGTCTTCTTACGATTCATTTTAAAACGGTTTAACGCGGAGAATATCACGATTTTATTATCTAAAGACTGACACGCCAGCCATTTGCCATTTGGTGCAAGCGTCACTGCCGGCATGGAATGCATGGTGGGATCGGCTATGTACTTCATATCGACTGGTATATCCCATTCCCAAATACGCATCGATTTGTCGTCAGAGGTAGTAACAAAACGTCGATTTTCATCGACAAATGTAATTGTGTTTACTGCACCCAAGTGGCGATCATATTCCTGAACAATATCTCCGCTGCGTGTGTCCCACTGTGGATTAAAATTAAATATTAGTACATAAATATTTTTAGAAGTGAAAAAAATACTTACGCAAATTATTTTCTTATCAGATGTGCCAGCAACAAAGAGATGTTGCTTGCTGTTGTCCGGATGGAACTTGACGCAGAAGGGCATCTTGCGGGCTGTGAAACGTGATATAACCTCACCAGTTTCGGCATCCCACATTTTTATATAACGATCATAGGAAGCGGAGAGAAATTTGGTGCCTTTATTGTTCCAAGCTATGTCCTTGATCGCCTGCCTATGCCCAGAGAATGTACGAATACAACGTCGCTCGCCGAACACTTCCCACAGTTTCACGCGGCAATCCATTGAGCCCGAAAGCAGTAAGTGAGCTGTTTGAGGGAACCACCGAATTGACGAAATACCCTTTGTGTGCCCAGTCCAAGTGTGAATGTGTGATTTTGGTAAGAAACATTTGTTTGGAGCGGACGTTGAACGCAAGTTAATACCCAAGTCATGTGGAGCATGTAAGTAAGAACGACCCTGATAATCGTAGGCGTCCTTGACTGTAAATAAATTAATTAGGTATTAAAACAACGGTTTCTACGCCAATTAAGAAGAATATTAAAACAATATTTTAGTAACTTACTGTGAAGAACAGATTTTTCCTCCAATGGCTTATCTTCAACAATGCGATTGCGCCTATGTCTTTTGGCAAGAATCTCTTCCAGTTCTGCTTTTTCTTGGTCATTTGGACGTGCTATGGATTGTTCATCTTGATATTTACCCAAGGACCAACGAAACCTTCAATGTCTTCTGGATTGTCGTTTTTATCTTGTTTACGTTTCCTTTTCAGTTTCGGTGATTCAAACACAGTTTTTCCATCATCATCATATGCCGATTGTAAATCACCGACAAATCCTTGACCGTCTGCAACTTCGTCGACTGAGGGATCCAATGCATAACCATAAGTGTGGAATGTGCGTCGCTGATTTTCAAATTCAAATGCATTAATGTGCGCCTTTTCCACATATCCAGAGAGAGTGTTGCGCGGCGCTTGCATTTGTTGTGTTAAGTTTGGATTTTCCGGCCCTTTCACAGGTGCGTATAGTTCCTCAAATTTTGGATTATATGTCACTTCTTTCACAGTAGGATCAATTGTGCGCGATACATCAATGGCGTTCATCGGCACAACTTCAGGAGCTGCGCAAACGGCGAAGGATTTAGCAATGGACAGTGTGGGGTCGACGGGCTTCAAATGTGCGACTGCATCGGTAGTCTGTGCTTTAGTTGTCACTTTTTTGGTGACTTCGTTTGCTTCAGAATCACTTTCCGATGAACTGTCATAATTGTGGATGCCCAACATGTTGCTCGTTTTAATATATTTTCACTTTAAAAATAATATTAACGCTTTGTAATCAAATGCGTGCTAAAAATAATAAGAGCACAAATGAATGTTAGCTGTTTACAACCATGGTATATATAGTAAACGCGACTGACATTTCTACAGTGTTGTAAAAATTTACGATATGAAGCGGGGAACACAGTGTTGCAAAGTAACTTGAATTTATTTTTTAAGCTTCAGCAGAGAACGTATATCAGAGAACGTATAGAGAAAGCAGAGAACGTATATTTATAGTTTACGATGTCGAGAATTTAGCGATATTTCAATTTTGGGATATTTACTGATTAGGATGAGCGTGTTTCACCACTTAACATCAGGGGACACGAAAAAAGCAGAATTGAGCATTTTCAGTTTTAAATGAGAAAAATAATGGTAATTCCAATGTTAAGGAATGTACACTTAGAGATTCCCTTTTTTACTATGCGCAAACGATGCTGCATATAATTTATAAAAATAAAAAATAAAATTTAAAAAAAGTTTATTGGAAAATTTAATGATACAGTTTATTTCAAATATATTTCCTTATCATGACAAACAAAAAAATCCATTTTTTAACATGAACTAGTAAAGCTATGACAAAAAAACGTTAATTCAGGATTGACAAAAGTATACATACAGTACATACATAACTTATCTTAGAGCGAAAACTCTGTGGTTAACATTAGGTAACCTGATTTTTTAGTAATTAGTTGGTCCACCGTTTGCATCAATAACAGCCTGTAGCTGTCGTGGCATCGAAGCTACTAAATTTGTCAATTCTGCGTTCTTTGAGTACTGCAGAGCTGGAAATCTGATTTTTTTAATTTTTCTTTCTAAAATTTCCCAGACATGTTCAATAACATTCAAATCTGGACTTTGAGGTGGTGTGTGTAGTTGCTTTGGAGCGTGATAAAGCAACCAATCGCTTTGACAATATGGGCCGTGTGCTTTGGATCGTTATCCTGTTGAAAGATCCAGCCTGCACCAAGCTCCAAACTATCCACTGAAGGCTTCAGATTAGCTTCCAATAATGCCTTGTATTTAAACCGATCCATATTACCCTCAATAAAAGCAAGCTTTCCAACTCCAGATGCCGCAACAGCTCCCCACACCATTACGTTGCCGCCACCATGCTTTACTGTTGGTACTATATTTTTCGGATTTAGTGCAGTTTTTTTTTTCTCCAAACTTTTGCCCTTCCATCGCTGCCGAATATATTAAACTTCGATTCGTCTGTAAACAAAACTTTTTGCCAAAAATCCATTCTCTTGTCCAAATGTGCTTTGGCGAACTCTAAGCGAAGTTTACGATTTTTTTCAGAAATAAGATCCTTTTTACGAGGTGCTCTACTGTGGAAGCCGTTATTGTTCAGAGCGCTTCGAATTGTTCTTGGATGGACAGACTTATTTGATGAGCTTGCTATGTTTTCGGCTAATTTTAGAGCAGTAGCCATTTTTTTCATAGTTTTTAACTATGGTCTGTACTGTTGGACGACTTAAATTTAAAATTTTGAAATTTCGCCATAAGATTTGTTCTCATTTCTGTGCTGTACAACAAGGTTTCTTACGTCAATAGAAATTTCTTTTCGAGGAGCCATTGTTGATGCTTAAGTGATTAAACCACAACTAAATTAAATACCAGCAAATCAGACTACATAATAAAGGAAAAAATATGGAAAAAAACGGTACTTTATCCTTATAGCAACACAGAATATCGATCTACCTGCTAAGAAACCGCTCTTGTATGTAGACTTTTGTCAAGAACGTTTTTGGGTTTTTCCACCATAACCTTTTTATATTAAGTTAGGTAATGGATTTTTTTTTGGTATATGTCATTATAAAAGGATTTAAAATAAAACTGTGTACCTCCATTTTTCAAAAAAGTGATTGTACTTTTCTACACAACAAATACAAGCGGTGTATAGACTTTGTGTATGTACATATATTTGTTATGAAATCACATACATAGTATGTACATAGTATATATTTTAAAATTAAGCTATTTTATGATAAATTCCATTAAATCTTTGCAAATATATAATTCAATAAATAACTCGATATCATGTTAGAAGACCAAGCGGTCACATTACCCATAATTATGTTTGCATGTAAAACAAATACAAAAAGAACCATACTATTTGTAAATTTGTCTACATCAACAAATGTATGTAAATATGTACATTCAATGCTTCATGCGAAATTTCCGTTGACGCGGGCATCAATAGCGAAATAATGTGCCATAATCAAAGATACAGATTTTTGTGGTTTGTTAAAAATAAAAATATAATATGGCACATAAGCAAAGGAGTGCGGATACTGTAATCAGTGTACTTAAAACAATAAGTTCTTTTAAGCAGCTAGATATAGACAGTTAAGAGGAATGATTTTCATTTAAGCGGAGTACTACTCAACCAGGATTCACTGTACATATAAATCAGAGGAAAATTGAATATTTTCTTTGACTATGTTGTCAATTTTATTCTAATATATTTGAATACTTATATTTGCGGGGTTGTCACTTTTCCTTTCCATACAAATGCCAGAAATTGTTAAATTTATGATTTTGAGCTTTTGCCATCGTCGCGAAAAGACGCTTGTTGGCAAAGGCATGCTCGGGAGATGTAATGGGGTTTGTTTTTTTGAATGAAGTAAGTTTGCCTGTTGAAAGTACGCTTGCGTTCGTGAATGAAAATATTATGGTTAGGTGTTTTTCTACAAATTTGGGCATCGACTGTTTGCCTGCCATTTTGACTTGTGACGCTGCTGAGGCTATTTGAAACCATTGTTGTTTTTGTAGAACAATATTCGTAATTTTTGCGGGTGACATATCTACTGGTGAACGCATATAAGTATGTATGTTTTGTATGCATTATTTGTGGGGGAATGCCATACACACCGAAGCTGCAACGATCACAATTTTTTTCAATCATACCCGATCATAGACTCAGATTTTTGTGACGGAAAACTTTGCTTCAACAAAAGTGAATGATCGAAAGCGGGCGATGCTCAAAGCGAACATTCAGTTCCAATCACTGTTGCTTGTTTCGTAATGAGTTTTCTCGATCGAGCGCCTTGTGTGAGCAGCAAAGAATGTTCGAGAATGCTGCTTGCATTCAGCTCGATCACAATCATACTGTTTGGTTATACCGGGTGGTTCGATGGGGAATATATCATTGCTGATTTTAAATTTATTATTTTAATTGGTATACAAAATTTATGCCCCAATTATTATATAGTAGTCTTATTTTTCCCAGATCTTTTTCCAAGACCTTTCTCCTTTTCTTATTATCTTATTTTTCCCAGAAATACATTTGCAAAAACAAGGACTTTTTTTCAACATCAGCTACCTACCTGATGACATTTCGCAAATGATAAAAAAAATTTTTCAAGACCTCAAAGCATGCGCTACATTAGCTCGAACCTACCTACCCCTACGCCTTTGCGTAAATGATTATATTATGATAGCAAATGCCCCAGTTGCAGTTTGATCTCAATAACCGGTGGCTTAAATAATAATAATAATAATTATAAGTATTAAATAGCATAATTATGTCGCTGACAACATAGCAAACGGAATGTACACATTATCTGGCCAGCGCAAGAATATACTCACTGAAATAGTAAAACCGGACAACAGTACATTAAAGGAATTTGTTTTCTGCCGCACATGTCGCAATGTGTTAAAATACAACGCAAGTCAAACGTCAAATTTAAATAGGCACAGCTGCTGCAAAAACTTAAAGCAATCCCAAAGTTTAAAAACTGTCACACCGCTGGACAAAACTGAGACCATTGAAAAATGCGCAAATTGGATTACAGAAGACTGTCGGCCATTTTCAGCTGTGCGCGGTTCTGGGTTTGTTAAACTAGTAAAGTTTTTTATTAAGATCGGTGCAACTTATGGCGAGCACGACGACGTGGAAGACATGCTACCGGATCCAACAACCATTTCAGGTAAGGTCTCGAAGTGCGCCAATGAAAAGAAGGAAGAATTAAAGGCTGAAATCAATAAGATTGTGAGCAGTGGTGGCGCGTCAGCAACAATTGATATGTGGTCGGACAACTTTGTAAAGCGCAACTTTTTAGGAGTAACATTCCACTACCAAAAGGATTTCAAATTCTTTGACCTAATTTTGGGAATGAAATCAATGGATTTCTCGAAAGTGCAACAGGCGAAAACATCTTAAAAAAAACTTAAAAGTTTATTCAATGAATTTGATATTTCGAATATTGAAAAAATTACGTTTGTAACGGATAAAGGAACAAATATCTTAAAGCCTTACAAAACAATTGTAGCAGCCATTTGTTTAACAATGTTTTGGATAAGCTCGTTCTCTGCCAGCACAGAACTTGCAGAAGTGTTGGAATCGTTCAAAAAAATAGTTAAATATTTTAAAAAATCAAATTTGCAGCATCTCCTGACCCAGAGAACTTAAAACATAGAGAAGGTGCTAAATTGAATTCTATATGAAGGTCGATTGGACGGCTAAGAGAACTTATAAGATTGAAGTACGGAATTCACCATTCTTGCTGCTATTTAGCAGAAATGAGCACGTTCAATGGCAGAAATATACATATGTATGTAAAACGACTGAATTCATGCGAGAATGAGTAAAGAGAAAGCTTTAAAGAAAAATATACAAAAACTGGTAAAAATATACAAAGCCACACAGAAAAATAGCTGTTTACAACCATGGTATATATAGTAAACGCGACTGACATTTCTACAGTGTTGTAAAAATTTACGAATGAAGCGGGGAACACAGTTTGCAAAGTAACTTGAATTTATTTTTTAAGCTTCAGCAGAGAACGTATAGAGAAAGCAGAGAACGTATATTTATAGTTTACGATGTCGAGAATTTAGCGATATTTCAATTTTGGGATATTTACTGATTAGGATGAGCGTGTTTCAACTTAACATCAGGGGACACGAAAAAAGCAGAATTGAATTTTCAGTTTTAAATGAGAAAAATAATGGTAATTCCAATGTTAAGGAATGTACACTTAGAGATTCCCTTTTTTACTATGCGCAAACGATGCTGCATATAATTTATAAAAATAAAAAATAAAATTTAAAAAAAGTTTATTGGAAAATTTAATGATACAGTTTATTTCAAATATATTTCCTTATCATGACAAACAAAAAAAATCCATTTTTTAACATTAACTAGTAAAGCTATGACAAAAAAACGTTAATTCAGGATTGACAAAAGTCTACATACAGTACATACATAACTTATCTTAGAGCGAAAACTCTGTGGTTAACATTAGGTAACCTGATTTTTTAGTATTTAGTTGGTCCACCGTTTGCATCAATAACAGCCTGAAGCCGTCGTGGCATGGAAGCTACTAAATTTGTCAATTCTGCTGAAGTAATACTGTTCCAAGCTTCAGTAATGCGTTCTTTGAGTATTGCCGAGCTGGAAATCTGATTTTTTTAATTTTTCTTTCTAAAATTTCCCAGACATGTTCAATAACATTCAAATCTGGACTTTGAGGTGGTGTGTGTAGTTGCTTTGGAGCGTGATAAAGCAACCAATCCTTGACAATATGGGCCGTGTGCTTTGGATCGTTATCCTGTTGAAAGATCCAGCCTGCACCAAGCTCCAAACTATCCACTGAAGGCTTCAGATTAGCTTCCAATAATGCCTTGTATTTAAACCGATCCATATTACCCTCAATAAAAGCAAGCTTTCCAACTCCAGATGCCGCAACAGCTCCCCAAACCATTACGCTGCCGCCACCATGCTTTACTGTTGGTACTATATTTTTCGGATTTAGTGCAGTGTTTTTTTTTCTCCAAACTTTTGCCCTTCCATCGCTGCCGAATATACTAAACTTCGATTCGTCTGTAAACAAAACTTTTTGCCAAAAATCCATTCTCTTGTCCAAATGTGCTTTGGCGAACTCTAAGCAGAAGTTTACGATTTTTTCAGAAATAAGAGGCTTTTTACGAGGTGTGTAATGGAAGCCGTTATTGTTCAGAGCTCTTCGAATTGTTCTTGGATGGACAGACTTATTTGATGAGCTTGCTATGTTTTCGGCTAATTTTGGAGCAGTAACTTTGGGATTATCGTTCACTTCTTTGAGAATCAAGCTGATGTTTCTTCGAGGCAGTTTTCCGGGCGGCCAACCGCGGCTTATTTTCGGTGGAGCCATTTTTTTCATAGTTTTTACTATGGTCTGTACTGTTGACGACCTAAATTTAAAATTTTGAAATTTCGCCATAAGATTTGTTCTCATTTCTGTGCTGTATAACAAGGTTTCTTACGTCAATAGAAATTTCTTTTCGAGGAGCCATTGTTGATGCTTAAGTGATTAAACCACAACTAAATTAAATACCAGCAAATCAGACTACATAATAAAGGAAAAAATATGGAAAAAAAACGGTACTTTATCCTTATAGCAACACAGAATATCGATCTACCTGCTAAGAAACCGGTCTTGTATGTAGACTTTTGTCAAGGACGTTTTTGGGTTTTTCCACCATAACCTTTTTATATTAAGTTAGGTAATGGATTTTTTTTTGGTATATGTCATTATAAAAGGATTTAAAATAAAACTGTGTACCTCCATTTTTCAAAAAAGTGATTGTACTTTCTACACAACAAATACAAGCGGTGTATGTAGACTTTTGTCCGCCACTGTACATATATTTGTTATGAAATCACATACATAAGTATGTACATAGTATATATTTTAAAATTAAGCTATTTTATGATAAATTCCATTAAATCTTTGCAAATATATAATTCAATAAGCTTAACTCGATATCATGTTAGAAGACCAAGCGGTCGCACATTACCCATATATAATTATGTTTGCATGTAAACAAATACAAAAGAACCATACTATTTGTAAATTTGTCTACATGCAACAAATGTATGTAAATATGTACATTCAATGCTTCATGCGAAATTTCCGTTGACGCGGGCATCCAATGGCGAAGCTTTAATGTGCCATAATCAAAGATACAGATTTTTGTGGTTTGTTAAAAATAAAAATATAATATGGCACATAAGCGAGTGCGGATACTTAATCGAGTGTACTTAAAACAATAAGTTCTTTTAAGCAGCTAGATATAGACAGTTAAGAGGAATGATTTTCATTTAAGCGGAGTACTACTCAACCAGGATTCACTGTACATATAAATCAGAGGAAAATTGAATATTTTCTTTGACTATGTTGTCAATTTTATTCTAATATATTTGAATACTTATATTTGCGGGGTTGTCACTTTTTCCTTTCCATACAAATGCCAGAAATTGTTAAATTTATGATTTTGAGCTTTTGCCATCGTCGCGAAAAGACGCTTGTTGGCAAAGGCATGCTCGGGGAGATGTAATGGGGTTTGTTTTTTTGAATGAAGCAAGTTTGCCTGTTGAAAGTACGCTTGCGTTCGTGAATGAAAATATTGTGGTTAGGTGTTTTTCTACAAATTTGGGCATCGACTGTTTGGCTGGCATTTTGACTTGTGACGCTGCTGAGGCTATTTGAAACAATTGTTGTTTTTGTAGAACAATATTCGTAATTTTTGCGGGTGACATATCTACTGGTGAACGCATATAAGTATGTATGTTTTGTATGCATTATTTGTGGGGGAATGCCATACACACCAGAGAGCTGCAACGATCACAATTTTTTCAATCATACCCGATCATAGACTCAGATTTTTTGTGACGGAAAACTTTGCTTCAACAAAAGTGAATGATCGAAAGCGGGCGTGCTCAAAGCGAACATTCAGTTCCAACACTGTTGCTTGTTTCGTAATGATTTTTCTCGATCGAGCGCCTTGTGTGAGCAGCAAAGAATGTTCGAGAATGCTGCTTACATTCAGCCCGATCACAATCATACTGTTTGGTTATACCGGGTGGTTCGATGGGGAATATATCATTGCTGATTTTAAATTTATTATTTTAATTGGTATACAAAATTTATGCCACAATTATTATATAGTAGTCTTATTTTTCCCAGAAATACATTTGTAAAAAAAGATCTTTCTCCTTTTCTTATTATCTTATTTTTCCCAGAAATACATTTGTAAACAAAGGACCTTTATCCTTTTATTATCTTATTTTTCCCAAAAATACATTTGTAAAAACAAGGATCATTATCCTTTTTTTTCAACATCAGCTTCCTACTTGATGGCATTTCGCAAATGATAAAATAAATTTTTCAAGACCTCAAAGCATGCGCTACATTAGCTCGAACCTACCTACCCTACCCCTTTGCGTAAATGATTATATTATGATAGCAAATGCCCCAGTTGCAGTTTGTCTCAATAACCGGTGGCTTAAATAATAATAATAATAATTATAAGTATTAAATAGCATAATTATGTCGCTGACAACATAGCAAACGGAATGTACACATTATCTGGCCAGCGCAAGAATATACTCACTGAAATAGTAAAACCGGACAGTACATTAAAGGAATTTGTTTTCTGCCGCACATGTCGCAATGTGTTAAAATACAACGCAAGTCAAACGTCAAATTTAAATAGGCACAGCTGCTGCAAAACTTAAAGCAATCCCAAAGTTTAAAAACTGTCACACCGCTGGACAAAACTGAGACCATTGAAAAATGCGCAAATTGGATTACAGAAGACTGTCGGCCATTTTCAGCTGTGTGCGGTTCTGGGTTTGTTAAACTAGTAAAGTTTTTTATTAAGATCGGTGCAACTTATGGCGAGCACGACGACGTGGAAGACATGCTACCGGATCCAACAACCATTTCAGGTAAGGTCTCGAAGTGCGCTAATGAAAAGAAGGAAGAATTAAAGGCTGAAATCAATAAGATTGTGAGCAGTAGTGGCGCGTCAGCAACAATTGATATGTGGTCGGACAACTTTGTAAAGCGCAACTTTTTAGGAGTAACATTCCACTACCAAAAGGATTTCAAATTCTTGGACCTAATTTTGGGAATGAAATCAATGGATTTCGAAAGTGCAACAGGCGAAAACATCTTAAAAAAACTTAAAAGTTTATTCAATGAATTTGATATTTCGAATATTGAAAAAATTACGTTTGTAACGGATAAAGGAACAAATATCTTAAAAGCCTTACAAAACAATTGTAGCAGCCATTTGTTTAACAATGTTTTGGACAAGTCGTTCTCTCTGCCAGCACAGAACTTGCAGAAGTGTTGGAATCGTTCAAAAAAATAGTTAAATATTTTAAAAAATCAAATTTGCAGCATCTCCTGACCCAGAGAACTTAAAAAATAGAGAAGGTGCAAATTGAATTCTATATGAAGGTCGATTGGACGGCTAAGAGAACTTATAAGATTGAAGTACGGAATTTACCATTGTTGCTGCTATTTAGCAGAAATGAGCACGTTTCACTGGCAGAAATATATGTATGTAAAACGACTGAATTCATGCGAGAATCAGTAATGCGAAATGCTTTGAAGAAATATATACAGAGCCACACAGAAAATGGTAAAAATTTTAAGCAACATGTTGCTCGTTTTAATATATTTTCACTTTAAAATAATATTAACGCTTTGTAATCAAACTCGTCCTAAAATAATAAGAGCACAAATGAATGTTAGCTGTTTACAACCATGGTATATATAGTAAACGCGACTGACATTTCTACAATGTTGTAAAAATTTACGATATGAAGCGGGGAAGCACAGTGTTGCAAAGTAACTTGAATTTATTTTTAAGCCTTCAACGAAACGTATATCAGAGAACGTATAGAGAAAGCAGAGAACGTATATTTATAGTTTACGATGTGAAAATTTAGCGATATTTCAATTTTGGGATATTTACTGATTAGGATGAGCGTGTTTCACCACTTAACATCAGGGGACACGAAAAAAGCAGAATTGAGCATTTTCAGTTTTAAATGAGAAAATAATGGTAATTCCAATAATTAAGGAATGTACACTTAGAGATTCCCTTTTTTTACTATGCGCAAACGATGCTGCATATAATTTATAAAAATAAAAAATAAATTTAAAAAAGTTTATTGGAAAATTTAATGATACAGTTTATTTCAAATATATTTCCTTATCATGACAAACAAAAAAATCCATTTTTTAACATGAACTAGTAAAGCTATGACAAAAAAAAACGTTAATTCAGGATTGACAAAAGTCTACATACAGTACATACATAACTTATCTTAGAGCGAAAACTCTGTGGTTAACATTAGGTAACCTGATTTTTTAGTAATTAGTTGGTCCACCGTTTGCATCAATAACAGCCTGAAGCTGTCGTGGCATCGAAGCTACTAAATTTGTCAATTCTGCGTTCTTTGAGTACTGCAGAGCTGGAAATCTGATTTTTAATTTTTTTCTTTCTAAAATTTCCCAGACATGTTCAATAACATTCAAATCTGGACTTTGAGGTGGTGTGTGTGTAGTTGCTTTGGAGCGTGATAAAACAACCAATCCTTGACAATATGGGCCGTATTAGCTTTGGATCGTTATCCTGTTGAAAGATCCAGCCTGCACCAAGCTCCAAACTATCCACTGAAGGCTTCAGATTAGCTTCCAATAATGCCTTGTATTTAAACCGATCCATATTACCCTCAATAAAAGCAAGCTTTCCAACTCCAGATGCCTGCAACAGCTCCCCACACCATTACGTTGCCGCCACCATGCTTTACTGTTGGTACTATATTTTTCGGATTTAGTGCAGTGTTTTTTTTCTCAAACTTTTGCCCTTCCATCGCTGCCGAATATATTAAACTTCGATTCGTCTGTAAACAAAACTTTTTGACCAAAAATCCATTCTCTTGTCCAAATGTGCTTTGGCGAACTCTAAGCGAAGTTTACGATTTTTCAGAAATAAGATCCTTTTTACGAGGTGCTCTACTGTGAAGTACGTTATTGTTCAGAGCTCTTCGAATTGTTCTTGGATGGACAGACTTATTTGATGAGCTTGCTATGTTTTCGGCTAATTTTGCCAGAGCAGTAGCCATTTTTTCATAGTTTTTAACTATGGTCTGTACTGTTGGACGACTTAAATTTAAAATTTTTGAAATTTCGCCATAAGATTTGTTCTCATTTCTGTGCTGTACAACAAGGTTTCTTACGTCAATAGAAATTTCTTTTCGAGGAGCCATTGTTGATGCTTAAGTGATTAAACCACAACTAAATTAAATACCAGCAAATCAGACTACATAATAAAGGAAAAAATATGGAAAAAAACGGTACTTTATCCTTATAGCAACACAGAATATCGATCTACCTGCTAAGAAACCGGTCTTGTATGTAGACTTTTGTCAAGAACGTTTTTGGGTTTTTCCACCATAACCTTTTTATATTAAGTTAGGTAATGGATTTTTTTTTTGGTATATGTCATTATAAAAGGATTTAAAATAAAACTGTGTACCTCCATTTTTCAAAAAAGTGATTGTACTTTCTACACAACAAATACAAGCGGTGTATGTAGACTTTTGTCCGCCACTGTACATATATTTGTTATGAAATCACATACATAAGTATGTACATAGTATATATTTTAAAATTAAGCTATTTTATGATAAATTCCATTAAATCTTTGCAAATATATAATTCAATAAGCTTAACTCGATATCATGTTAGAAGACCAAGCGGTCGCACATTACCCATATATAATTATGTTTGCATGTAAACAAATACAAAAGAACCATACTATTTGTAAATTTGTCTACATGCAACAAATGTATGTAAATATGTACATTCAATGCTTCATGCGAAATTTCCGTTGACGCGGGCATCCAATGGCGAAGCTTTAATGTGCCATAATCAAAATACAGAATTTTTGTGGTTTGTTAAAAATAAAAATATAATATGGCACATAAGCGAGTGCGGATACTTAATCAGTGTACTTAAAACAATAAGTTCTTTTAAGCAGCTAGATATAGACAGTTAAGAGGAATGATTTTCATTTAAGCGTGAGTACTACTCAACCAGGATTCACTGTACATATAAATCAGAGGAAAATTGAATATTTTCTTTGACTATGTTGTCAATTTTATTCTAATATATTTGAATACTTATATTTGCGGGGTTGTCACTTTTTCCTTTCCATACAAATGCCAGAAATTGTTAAATTTATGATTTTGAGCTTTTGCCATCGTCGCGAAAAAGACGCTTGTTGGCAAAGGCATGCTCGAGGAGATGTAATGGGGTTTGTTTTGAATGAAGCAAGTTTGCCTGTTGAAAGTACGCTTGCGTTCGTGAATGAAAATATTGTGGTTAGGTGTTTTCTACAAATTTGGGCATCGACTGTTTGGCTGCCATTTTGACTTGTGACGCTGCTGAGGCTATTTGAAACCATTGTTGTTTATGTAGAACAATATTCGTAATTTTTGCGGGTGACATATCTACATGTAAACGCATATAAGTATGTATGTTTTGTATGCATTATTTGTGGGGGAATGCCATACACACCAGAGAGCTGCAACGATCACAATTTTTTCAATCATACCCGATCATAGACTCAGATTTTTTGTGACGGAAAACTTTGCTTCAACAAAAGTGAATGATCGAAAGCGGGCGTGCTCAAAGCGAACATTCAGTTCCAACACTGTTGCTTGTTTCGTAATGATTTTTCTCGATCGAGCGCCTTGTGTGAGCAGCAAAGAATGTTCGAGAATGCTGCTTACATTCAGCTCGATCACAATCATACTGTTTGGTTATACCGGGTGGTTCGATGGGGAATATATCATTGCTGATTTTAAATTTATTATTTTAATTGGTATACAAAATTTATGCCACAATTATTATATAGTAGTCCAAAATTATGAATTCTTATTTTTCCCAGAAATACATTTGTAAAAAAAAGATCTTTCTCCTTTTCTTATTATCTTATTTTTCCCAGAAATACATTTGTAAAAAAAGGACCTTTATCCTTTTTATTATCTTATTTTTCCCAAAAATACATTTGTAAAAACAAGGATCATTATCCTTTTTTTTTCAACATCAGCTTCCTACTTGATGGCATTTCGCAAATGATAAAATAAATTTTTCAAGACCTCAAAGCATGCGCTACATTAGCTCGAACCTACCTACCCTACGCCTTTGCGTAAGTGATTATATTATGATAGCAAATGCCCCAGTTGCAGTTTGTCTCAATAACCGGTGGCTTAAATAATAATAATAATAATTATAAGTATTAAATAGCATAATTATGTCGCTGACAACATAGCAAACGGAATGTACACATTATCTGGCCAGCGCAAGAATATACTCACTGAAATAGTAAAACCGGACAACAGTACATTAAAGGAATTTGTTTTCTGCCGCACATGTCGCAATGTGTTAAAATACAACGCAAGTCAAACGTCAAATTTAAATAGGCACATCTGCTGCAAAAACTTAAAGCAATCCCAAAGTTTAAAAACTGTCGCACCGCTGGACAAAACTGAGACCATTGAAAAATGCGCAAATTGGATAACAGAAGACTGTCGGCCATTTTCAGCTGTGCGCGGTTCTGGGTTTGTTAAACTGAAGTAAAGTTTTTTTATTAAGATCGGTGCAACTTATGGCGAGCACGACGACGTGGAAGACATGCTACCGGATCCAACAACCATTTCAGGTAAGGTCTCGAAGTGCGCCAATGAAAAGAAGGAAGAATTAAAGGCTGAAATCAATAAGATTGTGAGCAGTGGTGGCGCGTCAGCAACAATTGATATGTGGTCGGACAACTTTGTAAAGCGCAACTTTTTAGGAGTAACATTCCACTACCAAAAGGATTTCAAATTCTTGGACCTAATTTTGGGAATGAAATCAATGGATTTCGAAAGTGCAACAGGCGAAAACATCTTAAAAAAACTTAAAAGTTTATTCAATGAATTTGATATTTCGAATATTGAAAAAATTACGTTTGTAACGGATAAAGGAACAAATATCTTAAAAGCCTTACAAAACAATTGTAGCAGCCATTTGTTTAACAATGTTTTGGACAAGTCGTTCTCTGCCAGCACAGAACTTGCAGAAGTGTTGGAATCGTTCAAAAAAATAGTTAAATATTTTAAAAAATCAAATTTGCAGCATCTCCTGACCCAGAGAACTTAAAACATAGAGAAGGTGCAAATTGAATTCTATATGAAGGTCGATTGGACGGCTAAGAGAACTTATAAGATTGAAGTACGGAATTCACCATTCTTGCTGCTATTTAGCAGAAATGAGCACGTTCCAATGGCAGAAATATATGTATGTAAAACGACTGAATTCATGCGAGAATGAGTAAAGAGAAATGCTTTGAAGAAAAATATACAAAGCCACACAGAAAAATGGTAAAAATTTTAATTTTTTTTTTACAAAATCGAGAAAAATTAGGTAAAAATAATTTTAATTTTATTTCTGTTTAATTTTAATTTTTAAATTTTAAATAAATAAATATTTCAAATAAATTATATTTATTTCGACTATTACAAAGTGAAGTTGTTCAAAATGAACTTCATTTCTTCAAAGAAAATTGATGAGCTTCATGAAATATGCATATTCGCATTATTTCGTTATCATTTCCATATTTGTACCAATAGAATTTCTATGGCATATACATACATATATATATTATTTCTTCGGCACATTTGTCTGTATGTTTACGACAGCAAATGGAGCCACATACATAAGTATGTACATACATGCATTCATATTAACAAGTGTCGCACGCATGTGTCGCATCACCGTTGTCACGGACAAGCAATAGCCGAAACTCACGTTTTTTCAAAAGCACTGACGCGACGACAAAGCGCCACAACATTGTATTGTTGGTAGAAAATCCGAGCTGTGCCGAAAGAAACTAACAAACGATCGCCGATTGTCGCCGCTGCCCTTACCGCTGTAACACCTTTGCCAACAAACTAGCGTAAATATGTATGCATACGTATGAGCTTGCATACATATCGACGCTGATATTTGCGAGCCACGGAAAAATATTTTAGAATTGACAAATATTGTAAATCGACAACGGCTATGTTGCCACTTTTTTACTTCTTTCTCAGAACAAACACCAGAAGATGTTTAATCAGAGAATGTAAAGTATAGAGCAGAGAACTTAAAAACATAGAGAAGGTGCAAATCGAAATATGTATGACGTTTCGATTGCGCGGCTAACAGAGCTGATAGAATCAGATGAAGGAATTCGAGCTCTGGCTATTTAGCAGAATTGAGCACGTGCAGTGGCAGAAATATATGTAAAACGACTGATTTCATGTGAGAATGAATAAAGAGAAATGCTTTGAAGAAAAATATGCAAAGTCACACAAAGAATGTAAAGAAGCATTCTCTGAGACACATCCATATGCGTGATCTTGTATCATATGAACCATTTTTTTCAGAAAAATTGTAAAAATTTTAATTTTTTACAAAATTGTAAAAAATTCGATAAAAAATAATTAATTTTATTTTTTAATTTTTTAATTATTTCAAAAAAGTTATGTTTCTTTCGTCTATTACATAGCGACGATGTGTCAAATGAACTTCATTTCTTAAAAAAAATTAATGACCTTCATGAAATATGCATATTCGCATTATTTCGTTATCATTTCCATATTTGTACCAATAGAATTTCTATGACACATGCATATGTGCATATGTACATACATATATTATTTCTTTGGCACATTTGTCTGTATGTTTACGAAAGCAAATGCGAGCCATATACATATGTACATATGTCCATACATTCATAGTAACAAGTGTCGCACGCTTCTTTCGCATCTCCGTTGTCACGGTCAACCAATGGCCGAAACTTGCGTTTTGTCAAAGAGTCAAGTGCTGAACAAATTGAGCACGACGGACTGCAAGCGACATCTGTCAAATATTAAAATACACACGTTCTTATGGACACAGTTATGTAGTTGCGCAGCTGGCTTAGTAACTGTGTCCCTAAGAACGTGTGTATTTTTATATTTGTCGCGCTCATTGGTTTAGCACTTATGTGATGATAGAAAATCCAAGCTGTGCCGAAAAAATAAACTAATGCCCGCCGATTGTCACCGCTTCCCTTGCCGCTGTACAGCTCCGCCTACAAACCAGCGTAAATATGTATGAAGATGTATGAGCGTGAATACATATCGACGCAGATTTTTGCGAGTCACGGAAAAATATTTTAGACAAATATTGTAAATCGACAACGGCTATGTTGCCACTTTTGTCACTTCTTTCTGTGAAGAAGCATCAGAAAGTTGTTCAATTTATGATTTTTAGCTTTTGCCATCGTCGCGAAAAGACACTTGTAGGCAAAGGCATGCTCGGGGAGATGTTACGGCGTCTGTTTTTATGAATGAAGGGAGGTCGCTTGTGGCATATGCGCCTGCGTTTATGAATGAAATCGTTTTTGTTGTAAAATTTACTACATTTGGCCTTCGCCAATTCGGCTGCCATATTGACTTGTGGTGCTTTTGCTATTTAGACAATTGTTGTTTTTGTAGAACAATGCTTAAATTTTTTGTTGGTGACATATTCACATGTGTACGCATATGTATGTTTGTATGCGTGTGCATTATTTGTTCGGAAGTGTATGCAAATATATGTATGTACATACATATAAATATATATGAATGTATGAACATGCAGATCAATGCGCGCGCATGTTATACATTATATTGGTAAGTGATAAAATCATGCGTATACATACATATGTATGTACATAATAAGATTATGATATGAGCATGTGCAGAGACATAAGATTGATATGATAGAAGATGTACATACATGTATGTATATATTGCTGTGATAAATTTAATTTTTATTAGTAGGAAATATAATATAAAAATATTTATTAGAATAGTATATTATGTAAAAATCAAAGAAAATTATTAAATATGCAAGTCCAAATTGACTATAAATATTACTATGCATGCATTCATACAAAATATACTCATATCATAATTATATTTACATGTCAATATTGAATTGCCGACGGCAAAACGCAAAAGCATACATATTTGCATACATTGCGATTCCCAAGTTGAAAGAAAAATTGAAGCATGAAAATATCACAATGCTGTTGTTGGGAGCATCATAAGGAGCATGCATACATATGTATATTTATGTCTCTTCATATTCTTGGGCATGTGAGACAAGAACATAAAAAATTTGTTTATGTTCTCTGTGTGAGAGGTGTGTTTTTTACACATTTTTCGCTCTTCAAAATGAAAGAAAATATAAACAAGCAAAACGAAAATCGTCATGGGCATGTTAATATATTTATCTCTCTTCATATTATCTGCTTTGGCATATATGCCATGCCATCATATGCCGAAAATACATACATATATTTCTTTCTCTCATATTCTTTGTTGAATATGTGGAGAACTGTTAAAAATGTTAAAATTGCGGGGCGAATTCCGACCTACAATGTTAACAAATGCGGCGAATTCCTCCATCTGAATCTATCAAATGTTCGCAGTCGAACCTGCACCTTCTCTATACTTTACATTATCTGTCTGATTCAATGTTCTTGATACAAAGTTTGCCATTTTGCTCTAAAACGGCGCTTATGGCATACTTTGAGGCGTCTGTAGTTAGGTCAAATTCTTTCTTGTAATCAGGATATTGTAAAATTACGTCTTTAGATGTCAGTGTGGATTTCATTTGGTTGAATGCAGATTTGGCTTCCTCATTTAGATTTATTTAGATTTTTTTCGAGGCTCTATTCGACTTTCTTCCTTTCTCACCTCTAAGAAGGGATGTAAGTGGCTTGGCTCATTTGGCGTAATCTTTGATAAATCTTCTATAATATGCGGATAAGCCTAAGAATGATTGTAAGTCCTTGATCGTCTGGGGGTATGGAAAATTTGATATTGATATTGATTGTACTTTGGAAGGGTTTGTAGAAATTCCTTTGGAAGATACAACGAATCAAAGGAATTCGACCTGCTTTTTGAAGAATTCGCATTTATCGATTTGAACCTTCATGTTTGCTTTACTGAGGGTATCAAAAATTGTGTCTATGTGTTCGGGGTGTGATTTTTCGTCTCTACTAAATATAATTATTTCGTCTATGTATATATAGCATATTTTGCCTATGTGTTGTCTTAGTATGTCGTCAAGCGTCCGTTGAAATATGGCTGGGGAATTTTTCATACCAAACGGATGTCGGGGGAACTCGTATTTCCCATTGTTCACCGAAAATGCTCCTCTTCCTTAAGAGGAATTTGATGGAAACCGCTTTTTAAATTAATCACAGAGAAAATACTGCGTTTAGCTTCCTGTAATCTATAACCATTCTAAATTTGTTTCTGCCAGACGCGTCCTCTTTTTTAGGCACTACCCATACAGGTGAGTTATAGGGTGATCTTATTTGTCGTATGATACCGTCGTCTAATAATTTATTTACGGCTCTTGTCCCACGTCCATCGGTTGAGGTGATTTAGGGGGGTCTAGGAGGAGTAATGTTTTGCTGTGGACTATATAGATTCTGGTTTTGTTACTGATATTGTTGACTAAATTTGTTTTGGATTCCGATTTGAATGTTGTTGGATGTTAGAGTGATTAAGGTTTTGTTGGTTGCTATGGTAGTTTTGTGGGTTGGAACGCGTGGCCCCGCACCCTACTAAATTTTTTGTACATATCTCGGAAACTACTATAGCTATGTCAACCATAGAGTCGTTTCAGCTTTCAGGCATTTCCATATACAGTTCAAAAATGGAAGAAATCGGATAATAACCACGCCCACCTCCCTTACAAAGGTTATGTTGAAAATCGCTAAAAGTACGTTGACCGACTAACAAAAAACGTCAGAAACACTTAATTTTACGGAAGAAATGGCAGAAGGAAGCTGCACCCAGGCTTTTTTAAAAAATTGAAAATGGGAGTGGCGTCGCCCACTTATGGACCAAAAACCATATCTAAAAAAATTTATATTTTTGGTCAAAATGACCTTTATTGTCGAATGTTCTGCTAAGACTCAAACACAGTTTTTATTAACAATTATTTATAACTAAAAAAGTAGTTATGCTAGCACTATTGATGTGTCTCGTTATTCCGCGTGTGCCGGATGTTGAATAGTTAATTGCTTATCCAGCATTATTCTGCTTATCGCAGTTGACTTTAGTGTTGCTAACTTACATATAGAGCAGTGCGCGCACACTTTTTACTGATAAATGATAACGTCACGATTAGAATTTGAATTGTACTTACATATGTATGTATGTATGTAATTATGTGCTAATATGTAGATGCGTATGAAAATTTAAATGAAGAAATGTAATTTACATACAATGATATTGTAATATATTAAGTTTTTTAGGATATTATGATAGTATCTCATATACATATGTATATAAAAACATTCATATATGAAATTGTATTACATTACCAAACATAAGAAATATTTAAAAATTAACTGTTATTCACACATTAACCTCTGTGAATGGTAGGCACCTTGCCGCGGTGTAGGGGCTTAGGCGCAAGGCATACTCGGTATCCCCCAGCCGGTGTGGGTGGTGCTGAAGGGCACTGCTCAGGCAGGATGTCGGGCACCGCATGCGTGCGTCAACCAAGAGCTACCGCCTCCTAATCCAGGGTGTTATGCGACTTTCGTGCCCATTGGATGACAGCTCACCCTGCTGAGCCAAGGGTCGTAAGACAAGGATGAACGAAAATAACAAAACCACAACAAACAACCCAACTACAAGGCAACGACCCAGGACAACGACCACGGACAAAGAGAAGGTAAGAAGCGTAGGCAAAGAGGGTCAGGGAGCTAAGCGGAAGAAGCTGCTAAGAGGTGGGCAACGCCCTCTCCCAGCAGCTGGAAAACCCGGCGGGTGTGATGACCCGCACAGGAAGGGTATGAGTGGTGCCAGCATGAAGTGGTACCTGCGTTATCTCCGGGACGGGAAGACTCCCGAGGAGGCAGAAGCTATGGCAAGAGGACGGAAGGAAGGGAGCAATGCATCCCCAGTAAAGAAGCGCAACAGGGCCGTATCAGCTCGCACGCAAGGCAGCGGCACTAGCAACCGAGGCCCGGTCAGCACAACACGGACCGCAAGGCGTGGCGACGGAAAGGCAGCGCCCACGGACACCCACGCCCAAACACCGAAGCGGAAGAGCGGCCAGCTCACGCCGCAGGAGCCCCCCAGTTCCAAAAGAATCAAGGGCGGCAGCACCAGGAAAGCCGGTAGTCAACCATCCGTACCAGCTCCACACCGGGAGGAGGAGAGGAGGCGCAGATATGCGGATACTGTTAAAGTCATCCGCATGGCTGTACTTCCTCAAAACTACCCGGCGCGGCTGCTCGATGAGGTGAGGCTCATAATGGATGAGGTTTTCAGAGGAGACGACTACGCGGCGTCCTTCCTTGGAGTTGACTTCAAGGGAGGTATGATACAGATTGACTGTAAGGACGAGAGATCCGCCAACCGGCTGCGGCTGGTCGCCCCAAAGCTGGACGGCTGAAAGGGTCCCGTCCTTTGCGCGAAAAAGGCGGAGGACGTTCCAATCATGCACAGCATGACAATGTTCCTCTCCCGGTGCGGCGACAAGCCATACGAGTTCGCCCTAGGGTTGATGAAGAACCAAAACCTGGGCCTCAGTATCGCAGCCTGGCGTGTCGTCAGCAGCGAGCTAGAGAAGCTAGGGGATATCAACGTTTGGAGATTGTACTTGTACATAGACGATGAGTCGTACAAGTACGTCCGAGCAGCTGGCTTCCGCCTGTATTACAGGTACAGCACGGTGGTAATGCGGCTCCACAAGCCGGCAGCCACCGGGAGCAAGGGAGATGACAAGGCTTCGGCTCAGGAGAGAGGGGGCACCGCAAAACAGGCAGCGACTGTAGCGGCCCCGGAAGCAGAAAGTATGCAGGTAGATGAGGTTGTGAGTAAGCCCAGCGTGAGCAGGGATGGGCAGGCTATGCCCATCCGGATGTCAGTTCCTGCGGCCAGGGAGCAGAGCTACCCTCCACGCAGAAACTCCTTGAGGGGCTAGGAGACCCACTGGACGGCAGTGCGGTTGACGGCGGGGATGAGGATTTGCTCCTCCTCGAACCACTACTGTAGTGACCGTCAACACGGAAATTGCCCAGGTGAACCTGCATCACGCGGCGGCAGCGTCAGCTGTCATAGCGAGCAGGTTCACAGCGGATAAACTGGGTTTCCTGCTGATCCAAGAGCCTTGGGTCCATAGAGGAGAGGTTAAAGGCCTCAAGTTGGAGTGCAACATGGTAATCTGGGATCTCTCTAGCGAGAGACCTAGAGCTTGCATAGTGGTCATAACATTGAATTCTTCTGTATTTCAGAGTTCCTGACGAAGGATCTGGTGGCGGTGCAAGAGAGGGACTTCGAAGGCAAGGACTTCGTACTGGCTTCAGCATATTTTCCAGGGGAGGCATCCACGGCACCCCCGGTAGTGATAGAAAAGCTGGTGGAGCATTGCCGAAGACACAGGCTTCCCCTCATCATTGGCTGTGATGCGAACGCCCACTACCTAGAATGGGGCAGTACTAATTGCAACACAAGAGGTGAATCTCTTTTAGAGTACATATTAGGTAATAGCTTAGCGATAGAGAATGTAGGGTGTGAGCCCACATTCATAACTATAAGCAGGAGGGAGGTGCTCGACATCACCTTGAGCAATGAGCACGCAAACGGATTGGTCTCACAATGGAGAGTCTCAACGGAGCTCTCTTTGTCAGACCACAGGATTGCAAGGTTCAGGCTAAAGTTAGAGGTCTGACAACTTCCCCCCAGACGCAACCCTCAGAAGGCGAACTGGGATACCTTCCGAGAGATACTAAGCGAGGAATTAAGCAAGAGGGGCAGACTGATAGAAGCGTTTCAGCCCCAGGAATTGAGAGTAGGCTAACGGAGCTGAACGGGGCTGTTATTAATGCCTATCATGGCAGCTGCCCTCTAAGAGTGCCCACAGTCAGTCGAAACTGTACCAGGTGGTCAAAGAAACTGGCAGACCTCCGGAAAAAAGTACGGAGCCTATTTAACAAGGCGAAACGTACGGGGGTCTGGGAAGAATATAGAAGCCACCTCACCTTATATAATAAGGAGATTATTTCTGCAAAGCAGGCAAGCTTCAGAAGATTCTGCGAAAATGTCTCCTCCACACCAGAAGCGGCTCGGCTGCATAAAGCTCTGGCTAGAGGTACGACTGACGTAGTAATAGCTATAAAAAGAGGTGACAGGACTTTTACGACCAGCGCAGAAGACAGAGCTGCGGAGCTTCTGCGGGCGCACTTCCCGGAGACTATTCGGGAAGACCAGTGTCTACCCGTGATCGAACACAGGCCATCCCGCGAGGACTGGAGGATAGCCAAGCAGTTGTATACGGCGGACTCGATCAGGTGGGCAATGGCCTCGTTTGAGAGATTCAAGTCTCCGGGACTGGATGGCATCTTTCCAGCGCTGTTACAGCAGGGGGAGCAGTTTTTACTGCCATACCTGGTTCGGCTGCTGCGAGAGAGTCTCGCAATGGCGTATATCCCTGAAGTATGGAGGACAGCGAAGGTGATCTTCATACCCAAAGTAGGAAGGAAAGATTACTCATTGGTGAAATCGTTCAGGCCAATCAGTCTGACTTCTTTGCTGCTAAAAACCATGGAGAAGATCGTGGACCATGACATAAGGTCGAAAGCGCTGAAGAGGGCACCTCTGCATGCGGCTCAGCATGCGTACAGAGCGGGCAGATCTACCAGTACTGCTCTGGACCAGCTAACCTCTGAGATAGAGAGTTCTCTAGAGAACGGGGAGGTGATGCTTTGCGCTTTTGAACATCAACCCCTCCAAGACGACCATTGTCCCGTTCACGAGACGCAGGTCCCTACCCGGTCTCAGGAACCTCACATTAGGAGGCAGAGTGATGATAGAGATGACCAATAAGGTCAAATACCTTGGTCTCACGCTAGACTCCACTTTGCGGTGGAAGCAGCACGTGGACCTGATCTTGGTCAAAGCAACAAAGGCATTAATGGTGTGGAATCGGCTGACGGGTAAGTCCTGGGGCTGTAAGCCTAGGATTGTTAGGTGGTTGTACACCATGATAGTGCGACCGATAATCACGTACGGAGCAGTAGCCTGGGCCTCAATAGCGTCGCAGACTTCGGTAGGAATTAAATTAACGAAGTTGCAGCGGCTAGCATGAGTCTGCATGACGGGCGCAATGCGCACCTGCCCAACGGCAGCCATGGAGGCCCTGCTGGAACTCACACCGCTTCACTTGGTTATCGGCCAGGTAGCCAAGAGCACGCTTCTGCAAATAACGGCAGAAGGGTTTGGCAAAGAAAAGGTAATCTCGTCCCAGAGGATGGAAAAGATAAGTGGCAATATACCAATCGCCCTCCTCCCGAAGGACAGCACTACCAAAACGGTTAACTTCACTAAGAAGTTTAAGGTCACCCTCGGAAGCAAGGATGAGTGGAACAACTCCACCCTTGAACTGCTGCTGAGGAACAGCACTTTGAGGTGGCACACCGACGGCTCAAAAATGTCGGAGGGAATTGGTGCAGGGATCGCGGGTCCATCCACCAAGCTCTCCATACCTATGGGGGAGTTTCCGAGCATTTTCCAGTCGGAAGTCTTTGCCATAAGTCGGTGCATAGAGATAAACCTCCATCGCAACTATCGCAATGAGCGGATAGCCATACTTAGCGATAGTCAAGCAGCACTAAAAGCGAGTGCAGGAGTGCAGAGAAAGGTTGAACAAACTTGCGGAAAGAAACCAGGTGCACCTAATTTGGGTGCCAGGTCACAAAGGAATAGCCGGTAACGAACTGGCAGATGAGCTCGCTCGCTCCGCAGCCTCCACCAAAATGGTAAGTCCTGAACCCTTTACAGGGGTGGGTCCCCATACCATAAAGGAGCTACTTCGCAAAGAAGAGGGAGTGGGCAGAAAGCAGTATTGGCAACGAACTCATGGCATGCGGCATGCCAGGTTGCTAATGGGAGGGTACAACATGAGCAGATTCAAAGTTGTAATCAACCTCCCCAAGAATAAGCTTAGGCTCTTGGTCGCATTTTATACTGGCCACTGCAAGTTAAATAGGCATTTAATAACATGGGCCTATCTTCTTGCACTAACTGCCGGTTCTGCGACATGGAGCCTGAAACACCGGAACACCTGCTGATCGACTGCACAGCAGTCTGCAGACGCAGGATTAAGGTCCTCGGATCCATGTTTCCGGACAGGGATTGCATCGACTCACTAGCACCCAGTAGAATATTGGATTTCATCGATGCGCTGGGGCTAAGTGAGACCATGTGATTTAGGAGAGGGCACAATAGACCAAAGATCGCGGTGCATTCCTCATAAATAAATCTAATCTAATCTAACTACAAATATATATTTTGAAAATAGCATAAGTTAATTAAAATGTTATCAGTTTTGCATATATGTATTCATAAAAATTTGCAAAATGATAATTATATCAATTAATATGATGGCATGTAAACGTATACAAATATAAGCAAAAGGCCAACAATGTATATTTCTGAGCAAAATTTTCATTAAATGCTCAGCTCTGTTCACGCGCCACTGTTAATATTTCTACTTCTGAGCTAGCTGTGGTGAAACACGCTCATCGCATTTTGTTAGCTTTTGACAGTTCACACGCTTGTCCGTTGTTGGACCTTCTCTATAAATATAGGTTCTCTATACGTAATATACGACCCCGGACAGTCGATTGCTAAATCCCTCGCCGTTTGCGCAGCTCCTGAAGTTGTGCCGATGAACGCCGTTGATGTATCGTCCACAATTGATCCTACTGTGAAAGAAGTGACATATATCCAAAATTTGAAGAACTTTACGCACCTGTTAAAGGTCCGGAAAATCCAAACTTAAAACAACAAATGCGAGCGCCGCGCAACACTCTTTCAGGATATGTGAAAAAGGCGCACATTAATGCATTTGAATTTGAAAATCAGCGACGCACATTCCACACTTATGGCTATGCATTGCATCCCTCAGTCGACATTGAAGGTTTCGTTGGTCCTTGGGGTAAATATCAAGATGAACAATCCATAGCACGTCCAAATGGTCAAGAAAAGGCAGAACTGGAGGAGATTCCTGCCAAAAGGCATAGGCGCAATCGCATTGTTGAAGATAAGCCATTGGAGGAAAAATCTGTTCTTCACAGTAAGTTACTAAAAAATTGTTTTAAGATTGTTTTAATAACTAATTAATTTATTTACAGTCAAGGACGCTTACGATTATCAAGGTCGTTCTTACTTACATGCTCCACATGACTTTAATAACCAAGTCAGTTTGCGTTCAACGTCCGCTTCAAACAAATGTTTCTTACCAAAATCACACATTCACACTTGGACTGGGCACAAAAAGGGTATTTCGTCAATTTGGTGGTTCCCTCAAACAGCTCACTTACTGCTTTCGGGCTCAATGGATTGCCGCGTGAAACTGTGGGAAGTGTTCGGCGAGCGACGTTGTATTCGTACATTCTCTGGGCATAGGCAGGCGATCAAGGACATAGCTTGGAACAATAAAGGCACCAAATTTCTCTCTGCTTCCTATGATCGTTATATAAAAATGTGGGATGCCGAAACTGGTGAGGTTATATCACGTTTCACAGCCCGCAAGATGCCCTTCTGCGACAAGTTCCATCCGGACAACAAGAAGCGACATCTCTTTGTTGCTGGCACATCTGATAAGAAAATTATTTGCGTAAGTATTTTTTCACTTTTAAAAATATTTATGTACTAATATTTAATTTTAATCCACAGTGGGACACACGCAGCGGAGATATTGTTCAGGAATATGATCGCCACTTGGGTGCAGTAAACACAATTACATTTGTCGATGAAAATCGACGTTTTGTTACTACCTCTGACGACAAATCGATGCGTATTTGGGAATGGGATATACCAGTCGATATGAAGTACATAGCAGATCCCACCATGCATTCCATGCCGGCAGTGACGCTTGCACCAAATTGCAAATGGCTGGCGTGTCAGTCTTTAGATAATAAAATCGTGATATTCTCCGCGTTAAACCGTTTTAAAATGAATCGTAAGACCTTCAGTGGACATATGGTTTCGGGTTACGCCTGTCAGCTAGATTTTTCGCCCGACATGAGTTATTTAGTTAGCGGAGATGGAGACGGTAAATGCTATATATGTACATATATATAAATGTACAAGAAATGGCAAACGCATGAGGGTGTGTGTATAAGCGCAATATGTCTTTTTACGATTCATTTTAAAGCGATTTAACGCGGAGAATATAACCATTTTATTATCTAAAGACTGACACGCCAACCATTTGCCATTTGGTGCAAGCGTCACTGCCGGCATGGAATGCATGGTGGGATCCGCTATGTACTTCATATCGACTGGTATATCCCATTCCCAAATACGCATCGATTTGTCATCCGAGGTAGTAACAAAACGTCGATTTTCGTCGACAAATGTAATTGTGTTGACTGCACCTAAGTGGCGATGATATTCTTGAACAATATCTCCGCTGCGTGTGTCCCACTGTGGATCAAAATTAAATATTAGTACATATATATATTTTTAGAAGTGAAAAAAAATACTTACGCAAATAATTTTCTTATCAGGTGTGCCAGCAACAAAGAGATGTTGCTTGTTGCTGTCCGGATGGAACTTGACGCAAAAGGGCATCTTGCGGGCTGTGAAACGTGATATAACCTCACCAGTTTCGGCATCCCACATTTTTATATAACGATCATAGGAAGCGGAAAGAAATTTGGTGCCTTTATTGTTCCAAGCTATGTCCTTGATCGCCTGCCTATGTCCTGAGAATGTACGAACGCAACGTCGCTCGCCGAACCCTTCCCACAGTTTCACGCGACAATCCATTAAGCCCGAAAGCAGTAAATGAGCTGTTTGAGGGAACCACCGAATTGACGAAATATCCTTTGTGTGCCCAGTCCAAGTGTGAATATGTGATTTTGGTAAGAAACATTTGTTTGGAGCGGATGTTGAACGCCAGTTAATACCCAAGTCATATGGAGCATGTAAGTAAGAACGTCCTTGATAATCGTAGGCGTCTTTGACTGTAAATAAATTAATTAGGTATTAAAACTTTAAACACAAAGAAACAATATTTTAGTATCTTACTGTGAAGAACAGATTTTTCCTCTAATGGCTTATGTTCAACAATGCGATTACGCCTATGTCTTTTGGCAAGAATCTCTTTCAGTTCTGCCTTTTCTTGGCCATTTGGACGTGCTATGGATTGTTCATCTTGATATTTACCCCAAGGACCAACGAAACCTTCAATGTCCTCTGGATTGTCGTTTTTATCTTGCTTACGTTTCTTTTTTGGTTTCGGTGATTCAAATACAATTTTCCATCATCATCATATGCCGATTGTAAATCATCGACAAATCCTTGACCGTCTGCAACTTCGACTGAGGGATCCAATGCATAGCCATAAGTGTGGAATGTGCGTCGCTTATTTTCATATTCAAACGCATTAATGTGCGCCTTTTCCACATATCCTGAAAGAGTGTTGCGCGGCGCTCGCATTTGTTATGTTAAGATTGGATTTTCCGGACCTTTAAAAGATGTGTATAGTTCCTCAAATTTTGGATAATATGTCACTTCTTTCACAGTTAACTGTTTAAAACTACTGTTTAAAACCGGTGTATATGTATGTATATATAACACGACTTACTTTTCGGCAGTGTTGCAAAAATTTGTGACAGAGGTGGGAATGGAACACAGTGTTGCAAATTAACTTGAAATTATTTTTTAAGCTTCAGTAATTTGTTGCAAACTTTTTTGTAATAACATTTCTTAAATATTCTTAAAAATAATGAATCAAGCCGTTTTCAAACGAAATTAGTACATTTACGTTATAAATCAGCTATTTCTTTCAGACCGTTCAACAAAATTTTTAATTTTAAATTCCAAAATCATCTTGTTCTGTTTCGCTTTTATAAAAGATTTCCGCAAGTCTGTCAAATAATTGCGCGGAAAAGGATACAATATTTTTATATTTCTCAAGTAATCATTTTTTTAGTGATCAAAGGTTGTTTTCTATTGTTGCCATTACTTGCACAATTAAAGTGAACTTAGGTGTTGTGAACAGTGAATTATTATTATTAAGTTTCCTCCGCATGATTCCTTATAAGAAACTGTCGATTGTATCGCCAATAAACTGATATTTTTTAGGTGAGTCTTCTTCAGTTTACTAGCTCTAGGGAGTCGGGAAAGAAACAAACAAAAACAATTGTTTTACGCTATGAACTTTTTAAATAATATTTCGTTATGTGCAATCTTTTAATATATACTAAATATAAATATTTAAATAATATCTTAGGAGTTATTAAATAACTTTTTCATATGAACCACAGATAAAATGAAAGCTTTTTGAATTAATAAAACATAAAGCATTTGAAAACTGTTTAATGCTAATAAGTCAAAATGTTGCAATTACATGCACAATTGTAAAGTTTTACGACGCTAGGTGTCATTTTTAACATCTGTCAAGTCCATGCCACCTTGACCACTAGCTAAACCAGTGATTGCGTTGACCTGGACATTGCGTCGATCTTTTTTGATGGTCGATTAGCTACTTTGATCGTGTGTTTTGGATCGAGATCCTTCTCAAAATATTAGTTTCTTACGATTTGTAAGAGTAGTAACCGACAAGCGTAAATTATTTTTTATAATTTTTGAGTTTGTACTTGTTTTTTACATGTCGTATAATTTCTCTCACCTTTAATACTGTTTTTTGTCAATTTTACCCGAGTATTCCTTGTTTTAGCATTATATCATTTTCCATTTCTTTGATTCCCTGTAGGTGCTTTCTGGTTTCCTTAGTAAAGGTATCAAATCACGTTTCTCGGTGGCTCAATGCCTTCTTCTACCCACTAAGAATAAAAAAAACACTGAGAATTCAAAAAACTTATATCAACAAATTATTAAATCCCTTAAATAAATTTATCACTACAATCATACATATTAGAAAAGATCATTTAATACAAGAAGCTGTTGCATTACTACTTTCATGAACACCACTATATAACCTAAATATGTAAATATTATATAATCTCAACCACTTCGCGCAAATAAAATGCAGTAAAATTTAATTTTCAATATATTTTATGTTTTATTTATATTTTTTCATTCATTCGTATTATTTTAATGTTGTAAATTGTATAATTGTTATAATAATAATAGTTTTGTAAATTCATTAAGACAAAAATTGTGTATGTGTGTATTTTGTTTTGGTGTGCACACCGAAGTATGCATGAATGTTCGTCAACGCGTTTGCTTCGTTTTCATCGTTTTTTACACTATTTTGATTAAAATACGTTTACGCCAAGAATGCATTGTATATAATATATATTCATTTATTTATTTGCTTGCTTCACTTCCATAATTACATATATTTTCAATTAGTCATTTATTTAAGTATATATAACGCTTAATGTTCAATGTATTTGGTAAAAATAGCTATAATCAAGCTTAAGTTTCGCTTCGCCTTGAATGCTTGTGTTGCAAGCGTTTTGCTCTCATACAAACGCAAGTACATGCACAAATGTATGTGTGTAGAAATATTGTAATCAAGGCTATTACTTAGGAGGAATTAAAAATAATAATACAACTAATTTTAAAATAATAATACATACACATAATGTACAGCTAAAACAAGCAGTAAAAAATTATTTTAAAAAGTCACTTAAAACTATTTGGTAAAACAACTCAAAAATAACATTAAACAGATAAACACATACAGACAATTTGTGGGCTTAAAGCAGTGGTTATGGCTCTGCTTTTACTCTTTTTAACCTTATGGCACTGTTGCTTCTATATAACTTCCAAGAATAGTATTTATTAATTTATTTGGATTGGCGCTGATTTGGAGATTTACAATGTATTTGTTGTTATTTTTATTTATTTTTTTTAATTAAATACAACTTGTTGCTATAACTAACGATTTATAAGGCATTAAAACAAATTATTCAGGCGCTTACAGGCCGAAAAATTTGTGCTTAAAAATTAGGTGTTTTTTTTCATTTTAATTTCAACTTTACTCTTTATTTAACATTCAACTTTTGTGTAATTAAACTTTTTTATTTATATGCTCTATACGTAGTTTATGAATTAAAGTAATTATGTATGTATGTATGTTCTAATAATTACGTTCAACTTGATTTCACTCAATTTTTCGGAGTTTATGGCCGCTAAGAATTCACTGTTAATGGTAAAAAAACCGCAAATATAATTAACATAAATCTATATACAGACAAGTACGGAGAGGAGGACTTACAAATAAGAAATACGAGGGATTGTTAAAACTAACCTTAAACTTATTTTAACTTAAGTGTACATACACAACTACAACCTTGTGGTGGGGGTTGCGGCGGCGACATTGCCACGCTTATTGTGCTAACAGTACATGTCTTTGGATTTCTAGCTTGATTGTTCGGTTAGGATATACAGGGCATAATTTCATAGCGAAACAATTTCCAAAACCTTGAAACCGAAAATTTTATTAAATTAATTTTATAATCACATTATAGTGATGCGTTAAATTACTTTTCTTGCATACAAATTATTCGCCTTTAACATTAATTAATTTTTGTTTTTTAATTTAAAAATTTGCATTACATCGCTGGTTCTCAGGGGTGCTTGAGGAAGAAACGAAATGTGTTCGTTGTTTAGGAAACCTTCTTTATGCATTTGTGCTTCTTCAATTGTGCGCACCTTTCTTTTGTGTACACTTTTTTTCTTAACCTGCTGTTTATTTTTACAACTGTAATTTTATTGATGACTTACATTTGGATGGTGGCTTCATTTGCGTTGTTAAACTGCTGAGTTTCGTTGTAATTGCATTTCCTGTCTTTGAATGAGTTTATTTCCATCGGGGAAGTGGTAATCATATTTTTGGCAAACGCAGTGAGTCGCGAATAGGTGTATGAATTTACAAAAACAAATGCAGGTAAAATATTTATGTAGCGAGGAAGTTTTGGAAATTTGTTATCTTTCGAAACTCATCAAAATTTCCGTAAGTTTCTTATTGTCCATGAATTTTTTACAAGTAGGTTAAGTAGTTAATTTTTTTTCGCAAACATATTTTGCTTAATTTGTATGTATTAAATATCAAAGATTTGGGTGTAATAACTTGAGCTTAAAAGTTTGTGAAAAAATTTTGCTATGCTATTAATACAAGATCTTTTTGTTGTTTTGACTTTGTTAGTTTCCAAACATTTTGCTTTTATAGCTATTATATTTTCGCTTTAACCTCAAGTTTGTTATTTAGATTTACTTCAAACGCGCCTACAACAACACAATTCCGCAATTTACAAGCTAAAAATAATTTTAATATTATTTACTAATTTTAGCACATTTAAAGTTCCAAATAAGTTTCTTAATAAGGCCAAATTAATTTTTCTCTTAAATATTAACATTTTCTTTATATTTTTTACTTATTTTTAGCGAATTTTTTTTAATTTTTTTTTTCTGGCTTACAAAGTTAAAAGTTAAAGTTAAGTTTCGCATGCATCTTTGTTTTGTTTTAAATTACCCTAGTGGGCGTGGCATGTGCTTAACGAGTGTTCTACACTTTACACACCAGATTCGCTTGTGGAATGCTCGTCGTAGTGGTTTTTCTTGTTGCGTTTGAATGCTCCCAAAGCTCAATTAAAATAAAGATTCAGGAGAGAAGGGGGGTATAAGAGGGCATGCATGTGGCTTGAGGTTTATGTGAATTCTTGATAAGCAAATAACAAGAAAAATAAATATTTTTAGCAGTAAAGCGTGTTCTTGTCTTACAAAGAAAAACAAAAATTTAACTGTAAATGGCATGTCATTTTGAAGACTGTTTGTTTGTGTGTATGTGGTGAATAAATATTGTTATATTGCTTGAACATATACTATTGCATATTGGAGTAATACAGTTTGTGTGATTTTAAAAAATACAGTGTTTGAATACTATTTCTCTGCTTTGCAGATTCTTTAAGAAAACTATTGTTTGGTTAAATACTCAAATAGAAGGCGTGAAATTATGGGTTTTTTTTTGTATTTTACGAATTTAAAAAGTTAAAGTTTTTACTTTAGTCAATAAATGTTTTTCTTTTAAAATAACATATTGAAATACAAAAACAAATTAAAAATAATATATGTTTGTGAACTTCACGTTTGTTTTTAGAAAAATTTGTAAAGAAATCGAAAAATAAAGTGATGCTTACTTTTCTTTAGATGTATTTAATGATTACTTTAGTTCCCAGCCCACCGGCTGACACTTTATAGCTAAAAAAAAAGTTGTAGTAACGTTTAACGTAATAAAATTCAAAAATTATGCGCAAATGTTTTCATAAAAAATAATAATAATAACAATTAAATAAAAAATTAAAAATATTCGATACTAAAATAAGAAATACTTGTTTCCTTCAACTAAATTATATTTAGAAACTTACAACTAAACATAATTAAAAACTAAACATCAACTTCAAGAGAGTATTTGTTTGGTACTGGCCAGCGAAATTGCTTGTGGATGCACGAAAATATTCGAAAATTACAAACCTATGCGAAAAAGCAATAATAATAAATTCTTTAAAACGAAAGGTTACTCATTTTATGAAAACAAAAAAAAAAAGATTTAACAAGTTTGTTTAAATTTGAGAATTTACAAACTTCAAATCATTACCGGCTGCTTCTTAAAAACAAATAATTTTCAAAACTAACAAGTTGCGGTTTATAAAAAACGCACTTTCAACTAAATATCAACATTATACTTTTGCTACGAGCTTCTGTGCCTGCACAAAAGTTGAATTCTTACTCAACATTATTTTTCCACTTTGAATTCTTAGTTAAAATCATGGATGTGATAAAAAAAAAACTTGCTTACATGTTATTTACCACTACACTAACGACATTGTAATGAGCATTTGGTTTTCGAATGTGCTTTTGAGCTTATTCAGCTAAATACGAGTATTAAACTAGTTATGGCTTAAGTACGAGCTTAAGTGCGGAATTCCTTTTACGTCTTATAAATTTCAATTTGACTGGTGTACACATTTAGAAAACGTGCGGTTAATAAGTTCATTTGCTGCAGCTGTTGGCCTATTTAAATCGAGCGCTGAATACGTGCATTTATTATTCAGCCATACAGTAACAGCATAAGCAGCGATTTCTAACGATTCAGCTACTGGCTTACAATTTTATTCAGCTATATTGACCATCAATTCAGCAGACCCATTTTATTATTGAAGAAATCGAAGTATTGCTGGCGTTGTTGATGTGTACTTGTGGGCGGCATCGTTTGCATGGGTGGTCCGGCAAAACGTGGTGGTGTCAGCAGCGCTTGGTCCACAATTTGGTTTGGCTGTTGATGGTATAGTTGCGGCTCGCTCACGCTAAGATGCGGCATATCGTGTGTGCCGTGCAAAAGCGGTGGTGGTGGCAAAGGAGAAGCTTGTGCACGATGCTGTTGTTGCTGCAATTGCTGATTGAGAGGCGGCGGCAACATACCAGCCATACCAGAACCGTTCAACGGTGGCCAAACCATATGTGGAGGCGGTGGTGGTGGCGGCGGTAGCAATCGTTGCGCTTGCAAACGTTGTTGTAGCTCATTATGTTGCTGCTGCTGCCGCTGATTGTGCTGCTGCTGTTGTTGGCGTTGCTGGAACGCCGCAGTCGCCATTGCTGCTGCCGTTTGTTGTTGTTGTAAGTGGTGGTGATAGAGCGCGCCATTAGCATGATTGCCAAATTTTTTGCGAAACTCTGCGATATTCAGCAGATTGCGGGAAGCGGCCGCTGAATTGCGTCTATGCGCTGATTTATTGTTATTCGATGTTGTTCTTGTTGTCGATGATCTTGCGGAGGCGGATGTTGATTGCGCTGAATTGTCGTTTACCTATTCCCTGTACGGTTTGCAGTACGAATAACGGTGATTCATGTGCTGACTATAGGATCCGGAATGTGAGAAGCGTTTGAAGCACTTGCTGCACTGGAATGGCTTTTCGCCACTATGCAAGCGTTTGTGTTCGGTGAGATGATGTTTGTGCTTGAAGGCTTTCGGACAGTCTACACACTGGTAGGGGCGTTGACCTGTTGAAGAGATGAAAAAATGTTGCGGTCAGTAAAATTGCCTAAACTTCGTACTGTGTACAAAAGAGGAGGGGCGCACTTTATGACGCTTTTGCTCACCGGAATGCTCGTACTTGTGTCTCGCCAGCGAGCTCTGCTTTGCGAACGCTTTGTCACATTGATCGCACACAAATGGCAAATCCGGATCTCCTGCATGCCCGTGTGTTTCCGCTTTGGGACGCTTCGGTTTGGCGAGCAAACCATTACCAATGTAGTCGTCATCATGCGAGATACGCGAGTCATCGTCGCGCCAAGAGCGCTTTTCTGAACCGCCTGGGCTGAGGCTGGTACCGCGATAATCGGGGAATTTAATACTGTTGATGAGCGGATTGCAAGCATAGTCGCCGGGTGTCATGCGGAAAATCGCGTCCATTGGCATTAGACTCCGCGGCGCACCGGCGGGCAGTATATACGGTGGCAGATGGCCGCCCAGTGATGCTGAGAAACTGTTATTATTGCTGTTGCTACCGTGACGCGGTGCAATTGGTTGTTGTTGCGTTAGCGGCGCTTCATTCGGAGATGGTGTTTGTCGTTGGAAATGATGACTCCCAGATGGCGCGCCAAAGTATACAGCCGCCTGCTGTTTAAGCGACTGAGGTACGGATGCAGCGGACGATGGCGATAGCGATGAGGGCGGTGACATCGAGGCCGACATTTTACGACTCAAGTTAATAGCTTCATTGAGATCACCGCTGCCAACGCTTTGCATTGGCGCAATGCCGTATAAAGGCGAATGTTGTTGCTGCATGCCATTGCGTTTCACCGCTATTGGCCAATCGCGTTTCAACGACAGATCTAACGGTTGTTCTTCGCCCGTGCGTAAACCTGCTGGCAGTGCAGTACGCTCTAACGCAGCGGTAGAAGGGACGCTCGCTTCGGTTGCGGGCAAAGCAAACGGTAGTTTGCCATTCGCCTGCTGATAGTTTTGCATTTTACGCTCGCGCGAACGATTGTTCTGAAACCATACTTGCACTACGCGTGCGTCCAACTGCAAACGTGCGGCAATCATACGAAACTCTTCGCGACTGGGACGCGCATTGATGGCGTAGTGCTGTTTTAGCTGCTGTTGTTGTTCCTCGGTAATGGCCGTGCGCACGCGAACCTTGCGCTCGCTGCTTTCGCTGTTGCAATCGTTGCGCGAGTTGGAATCACGCTCGTCTTGGTAGTCTTCTACATCGCTAGAATGCAATAGGGAAGTCGTTGAAATACCAGACTGTTCGGCACAGTCATCCATACTATGCTGCGGCCGCACTAGAGTTGGCGCCTGCTGCGGTTCCTCTTCATGCTCTTGCTGAGTGTGTTGTTCTTGGTAGCTATGTTGAATCTCCTGTTTGATGTAGCCGCAGAGTACCTTTTCGTGTTGTACCAGCTCAGTTTGGTGATTGAATTGTGTGTCGCAACGACTACAGCGCAGCTCAGAAGCGTTGCATGCACTGGAGTCAATTTGTGACTCAAATTGTACTTTGCTGGTGGGGGTGGAGGTTTCAATAGGGCGAGATTCCTCGATTTCGGCCGTGCTGTCTAATTCCTGTTTGATAACAGGCATAGTCTTCGCACTCCCCACTTGTTCAGCTCGATCGTCATCTACTGGTGTAATGGGACGATGATCTTCCACTTTGATTTGCGGTAAAATGTCTTTCTCGGTGCTTTCTGCAGCTTCTTTATTCTCTAAACTCGGAGTATTTTGGCGGTTTTCCTCCAAAATGGGTGATCCAATTGGCTCACCATGTTGCGTTTCAATTTCTTCATTGTTAACCTGCTCTTCATCAACAAGATTGGAATGGTCTTCCGCCTCCGATGGGACTTTTTCCGACACAACTTCCTCCTCATCATCATCTTCTCCCTCTTTAGCATCACTCTCGCCTAGATCCATCACTAATTTGGGCTCATCCGGTGTCTCCTCCTCGTTTGCCTCATCAATCGACTCATCATGGCGCGCTGTGTGTTCTTCTACTTGAGGCTGCTGTTGTTCCCGTTCACTGAGACTCTCTTCCTCGCGCTGTTGTATCTCATGCTGTTGTTGTTCATGCTGCTGCTGCTGTCCCACTGCCGTCAGTTCCAACAGACGTTGTATGTTGTAAGGGGATAAGCGCGGATTAAGGCCCAAGCTGTAGAACGGATTCGGGAATGTGGCTAAAAGCGCTGCATTCATAGCATTCATGTTGTAATCGTCATATTTATGCAGTAAATGCTGATATAACGGCGGCGCCGTGCCATTCACGAGCGCGTCGCTTGCATCCATGGCGTAGTAGTTCATATGTGGTGGCAAACCAGCCGGCAGCGCTGCGTCCACATTTAAGCTTGACTCTGTCGGTCCACTTGTATTTAGAGCATTGCCATTATTCGCATTGAAGCGCTTAACGTTTTGTGCCGGAGCATTCTTTTCCAGCGCTTTCAGCATAGCCCGATTCGGGTTCAATTTCATGCCCATACTGATGCATTTCTTTGAGGTCATGTGTGAGGAGTAGGAACCGGAATGTGAGAATCTCTTGCCGCAATTGTCGCAACCGAACGGCTTCTCACCCGAATGGATGCGCACATGCTCCTTGAGGTGATGCTTGAATTTGAAGGCTTTATCGCACTGATTACACTTGAATTTGCGCAGCAGTGCGGACTCGTCGTGACTGATCATGTGACGCTGTAGGCGATACACATTGGCGAAGGCTTTGTGGCATATCTTGCAGCTCTGTAATGAGAAACAAGAAGAGAAGATAGCGAGATTAGTAAGTGTGAGCGCAAAGCTTATAAAGTTAAAATCTCTGAAGTTGCAAAAAATATTGACAAGATTTGAATATAGTTGCTCAATATTTTTGTAACATTTTCAAACCATAATGTTTAAAATTTGAGTTCGATTAGCGCGACATTCGAAGAACAGCAGCATCATGCTAATACTTTGTACTCTTTCCCCCCACCCTGATGATTGAATTTAGCTGTGGATTTCTTCAACATCACCGCCAAATATATTATTCACGGAAGTCATTAATCCGCCTGAGTTTTGAACTATGTTTTCGACAAAAACTGATAGCGCCGCAAAGCAAAGCATTCGACAAAATTCGCACTTGGAATTTAGGTAACTAACTACGCATTTACGGTCCGGGCAGCCACCGACTAACGCTTGCCTATCGGATTTGTACCTACAAAAGTCTTTACACGTGTATTCTGATTTAATTTTTTCAATACTGAAACAAAAAAGTGATGAGATCACGAAAACACTTCAACGACCCGAGCAATGATGCTGCATGAGCTTGCTGATAAGAAATGTCGGGATTTTACTAGCGGATTAGTTTGAATGCGAGCATGGGAAATCGTTTCAAAAACAGTGAAAATTAATTAGTTTTTTTAAATTAATTGTTTTAATTAATTATATTATATTAATTTAAATTAATAAATTTTTTTAATTTCAATATAATTAACTAATTAAAAAAATTAATTAATTAATTTATTATTATTTTTTTAATTTCAACAAAAAAATATCAATTAATTAATTAAAAAAATTAATTAAATTTTTTTAATTTCAGTTAAAAAGTTACAGTTAATTTTAATTAAAAATTTTGATTCAATTAAAAAAGTATTTATTAATTAATTAAAAATTATTAATTAATTAATTAAACATTAATAAAAGCAATTAATTAATTTGTTTGAATTTCAATTAAAAAAAGTTACAGTTAATTTTAATTGAATTAATTAATTTTTTTAATTTATAATTAATTATTTTTTTTAATTTATAATTAATTAATTTTTTAAAGAAACAATTTTCCAAACCCTTTAAAAAGTTCTGTTACTTTACCAAATATCGACTAGCCCTAGCACTTGCTTACCTGCCTGCACACACCCTTCTGGCACTTCTTCACATCCAAATAGCGATGTGGACCGGGTTATGGGCATTTTATGTCAAATTTCGAACAAGCACAATTAAATCATGTCGGGAAAAATAGAATAGCCTCAAGCGCAAAACAAATGATTTATTAGATGAAATAATGCATTTATAACAATACAAACTCAAAGCCAACGAAAAAGCAAAAAATTCCGTAAAAATATGCAAAAACAGCCAATCAAGCAAAAAGCGGTTGAAAAAATTGGCTTTCACGCCCCGCTGTGAAAAGTTATGGCAATAAAAAGCGAAACAAATGAAAATTGCGGCTAAATTATAGAAATATGCGGCGGATGTCAACAAAAATGTAAATTTATTCTTTCAAGCGGCAAAAAAATCTAAAATAAATAAATATTTACCGAATGAAAGCTGGTCAACGCGCTGCTGCTATGCAAGACAAGAACGCTCATTATTTAACGAACTTCTATTGTGTACTATTTACCATATACTATTAATAATATTTAATAAAAAATCGCTTGCCGTGTGTGAGAATAAAGCTCAGGTATAATAAAATGCCAACTGATTTAACAGCGGAATGTGCGATCACAGGCGTTCGAGTTCATACATACATACATATGTATGTACATGTATGGAGTGTATATAAAATATGCGATATGTGTAGGGCGTTTGTTGTTGGAGGAGCTTGAAGCAGGTAGAATAAACAGGAAGCAATACGAAAAATAAAGTAAAATAACAAAAAATAAGCGCAAGCACAGGGTCGCATGCGAAAAGTCGGATTAGGCACTGATTTTCGTTTTCTAAATATAAGAATATAAAATAAAATAAATATAAAGCACAAACACATTTTGGCATAAAAAATGGTGAAAGCAAAGACAAACACTTAGTGGGATAAACGCACTTGTAAGCGCGCACATGTCTTCTGCTCTAAATATTTCCATGATCCCCTTTTGTTGTTGTACGCCGCGGCTAATGAATAATGGGAGCAAAGTTGAAGGTGTCAAAGCAGTGAGAGAAAATTATTCCCATGACAGTTGCCGCGGCAATTTCCCAACTGCAATATACACAACCTGCGGTTTACATACAACCATACATATGTACATATAAATACACATTTATGTACACATTAGCATTTACTTGTTGTAACAGTTGCGCTCGCAAAGGTAAATGACTTGATTTCCTGGCGGTCCCCCAACGCACGACGAGTGACGAGTTGGAGCAGCTCGTAAAAGGGAAATGTTTCTCGATTGATATCCATTAGCAGCTGAGTTACTCATATCATATGGAATGTGGCGGCAGGTGGGGCATAAAAGAACCATGAAAGTGGTGTAATTGAGAATTCCAGAGTTTACACAAGATTTCTTCTGTGGGTATAAAAACTAAGAACTGTAAATATTGATTCTTTATAAAACTGTGCCTCCAAGGGTGTGCCACCTTGCCATTCCTAACTCAATCGTCATCGAAGAATTGAGATTTTTCTGATCAAGCAGACTATAAGGGCAATAGCAGTTAAAAAAATTAAATTGAATTAAAAAATTATAAAAAAAAAAATAAAAAAAAACAAAAAAAAAAAATAAAAAAAAAAACAATACAAAAAAATAAAAAAAAAATATAATAAAAAAAAAATAATAAAAATAAAAAAAAAATAATAAAAAATAAGAAATAACTAAATTAAATAAAAATAAACAAAAATAAAAATAAATAATATAAAAATATTTTTATAAAGTTTTTGATAAAATTTCAGAATTTCAACCTGTTATTAAGCCACTTAAAAATATTCTCAAATGACATCTCTCAGGTCTGATGACTCATAGTTAATGGAAGTAAACATGCATTTTAAATAGTCGGACTGCACTTTATTCATTTAAATACCAACAGAAGATGTGGGCACAGGAAGAGAGAGCAAGTAAGAGAGAAAGTAAGCTAGCAACAATGTTTGCTGTTGTTGCAGCGGAAATAGGTAATGAACGCAAGGTGTGCTCATCGGCCTACAAATGGATATAAAGACTGAACCAAGAAATGGTGGGACTAAACGGCGTAGGGCAGACCTGCTCTTCACCCTCCCCGAATATTACAAATGAGAATAATAAGAAATTATTAAGGTCCCTGCATTTCATTTTTCATTTAACCCACACCAAAAGCTGCATTACTTCAAAAGGCCGCTTTTCTCCTCTGCATCCACTTTCCCGCATCGCCTACAGCTTCACGTGTTCTAACAAATAAAGCGCAGAGTGCATTAAACAGCGAGGAATGTAATAATTTGCTTGGCGTGTGGCACACACCTTCTGACAGATCGCTGGCCGCTTTTATGGTCGCTGCTAATTTTTGAGAATGTGCACGCTTTGATATGCACTCAAACGACAGCAATAACAATAAATGAAAACAACAACAACACATACGCGAGCATACAGACATATAACAAACATCAAATGTGCCAACAAGTGGATGTGTGTTTCAAAACAAACTTTCAGTGATCGACACAAACTGCATCAATAAGGCACAGAACAACAACAAAAACAATAACAACAGCACTGAACTAGAACAGCAGTAAAATGGAAACTATGTTAGCAAAGAAAGGCGAAAGAAAAACAAACAGAAAATTTAAAGCAAAACTGTGCGCGGGTGAGGATGTAGAGGGGGCGGTGCAGGTTTAAGAAAATGTGTGTGTGTTGACAGAAAGATTTGGGAAGCACAGTGACATCAACACAACTACCGGCACGGAAGTTATTGGCAAAATGTAGAAACAATAATAATGTTAATAGAGAGGATCACTAAATCACTAAAAGCAGACGGTCTTCAAGAAGTACCGAAGCTGAGAGCAAAGCGAAGTAGCGGGCGATAAAAAAATCGTGTGCAAGTGCACGACTGCAACGACATCTATTGACAAAATACGAAAAAAAACTTTTGCTACTACTAAGTATATAAACGAATAAAAAAGGTTTGCTTCTTAGTGTAAGAAGCTATGATATGTTTTCTATAGCTACTAATTAGTGTGATCGAATTATGCGGAGTTCAAACTCACATAAATTTTTGTGATAATTTCTAAAGTCATATATTGTATGTAGATATATACACGGTTGTGAGTTTTTCTCGAGAAATAGTCATAATTAACCAAATAAGCTGTAGGAAATAAAACCTACAATTAAAAAAAACATGGTTCATACTTGCTATTAATTTCGCCGCATTTTCCAACCATACCTTTATTGTCTTTATGACCTAAAGCAAACTAAGCCTTAGCTATTTATGACAGTTATGTGGCTGCGGTGAATGCACGAGTACATATGCGCCCAGCTGCGTGTGCGCGCCAGTCGGCGACCCCAATTCAATCGAGGTGTCAAAACGTAATGCCAACTCATGCACAAACACCGCTACAAAGGCGTTCATTTAAATGGCTTTAGCCATTTCAATTAAATTCCTACTCACATAATAATTACATGCAATTTACTCGTAGTTTTCTTCTTTTTTTTGCCGTTCGCGGCTGGCTGGATCGTCTTAATTGAAAGTGTGAATCATATTTCACCGGAGCAGCGGCAGTGAGTGGCCGAGCGAGTGGCTCATCAGCAACGTGGACATGACGAGATGCGCTGGAAAGCAAATTAGATCAATGCACAGATGGACGGATGAATGCCTCAACACATGCGCACATACATATGTATATGTGTCTAATTCAAGTGTAAATACGTGCAAATATGTACATATGAACATATACATATATACATACATATGTGGATACGTGCCTATATGACAGAGCACTACTTGCCAAGCGTCGGCCCGAATGAGTGAGTGAGCGATTGTTTATTTTGGCGATCGTGATCAGCATGACGATGGTGGCGTCTGTTGTTTTTTCGTTAATAGTTTTAATAAAAATATTTGCATTCGAAATTGTTTTATATTTTTATTGTGTCTTACACCATATATGCCGCGGCTAGATGTATTTGTACAAGTGTGTGTGCAAACGTTGTTTGACAAGTGTGCGATGTGGCGCGTGATCATTTCGCCCGGCTCGGGCACGCTTGCTACTCCATGTGTGCAACAACAAATAAATTTGTACATATACATATGTACATACATATGTAGCTATGTACAATAAAGTAAATAAAATGTCTTTTGTAGTTTTTTAACTGCTCACTTTTATGTGGATTGTATTTAAAGATGGTGGCGCGGGCAGTTGGCGGAAGTTGCCGTAGATGTCATTTGGTATTTCTATGCTTGCCAAGCTAGAAAAGCTAGTTTAGAAGCATTCTACAATTTATATGACATATGGATGTACATATGTTTGTGTGTGTATATGTGTGTGTGCAACGAATGTGAGTAATGCTTTTGAACTGTTAATTGAAGTGAGAATTAGTCATGCGCTCGTTAAAACTATTGTGGGAGATAAACTTCAAAGAGTTCTTATAACAGTACATAAAATAATTGGTGGGGCCCATAAAAAATTTACGAGTAAGTAAAATGTGTGACAAAAAAGTGTGTGGTATTTTACATCTCTTTAATTAATAATTGATTAGAATAAAAAATAGAGTAGAAAATAAATTTTTTCATATTAATTTTTTATATTGAAATTTACAAAATCAAATATTATTTTTATAAAAAGAAAAGAATATCAGAGTTACAAATTTTTTAATTAAAAAATTTTTGTTGAATAATATTATGAACCAAAAATTAAATATTTAATTAAATTTTCAATTCAAAATTTTTAATTTTTTGAATGCGTAAGTTTGTTCCCTACCGCTTTAGAGTAATGAATTTTGTTGTTCGAGTAGGTTCTCGTTCAAAATGGTGGAACACGAAATATGAAAGCGTAATGTAAATTCAAAAAAAATTTAATTCTTAACTAATTTTTTTAATTTGGTATTTATGATTACATTTTTTTTTTATTTTTCAATCCGTTATTTGGTATGAAAAATATGTTTTAATCTTCAAACGGGTATTTTGTGTCAGAAATCTAAATAATATTTTTAATTAGATTTTCTGGATTTAAAAATAAATAGAAATAATTATAATTTAAATATTAGTTGAAACACTTTTTGAATTTGGTATTAAAAATTTATTTTCAATTTTTCAATCCGGTCTTTTGAAATTAAATGAATGAATTAAAAAATAAAATAAAATAATTTAAATGTTAGTCCAAATTTTTTTTTGAATGCATTGTTTGCAACGATGATGAACATAATCACACAATAGGTACTGTTAACATATCTTTATATTTTTCTTTTAAAATTTATGATAAAAATAACTTTATTATAGTCGATTTAGATTTCAAAACCACAACTTGAAATGTTAAGTTGCTCATATGATCTCTTAACATTTTTATAGTGGCCAACTTAAATACACACATGCATTTGTAAGCATGTACACAAATACACATGTAATCATCAAATTGTTTATGTTTTTCACATTTGGGCACTTTTGCGCAGCGCTATCTAAATACACTAGGCAGTCAGCCAGCTTGGACACATTTGAACAGGAAAATAAACAAACAAATTCTGAATTGACTTGTTTGGAGGGAAGTCAGTCAGCTATGGGCACATCTACGCTTTACTTTAAACTTTACTCCAACACTAACACACATTTCCGCTTCCGTTAGGGAACACATTCTGCACTTACCTGTTTGTTGTTTTTAAAATACTTAATGTGAAAATAAATAAATCAAGGTACTGACATTGAGTGATAGCATATTTTCGAAGTTGCAGTAGAATATGCCACAGGAGAAAATTTATCTTTTGAGTTGCAAGTGAATTTGTACAAAATACAAGAACATACTTATATGCATGTACATACCTTGTATATGCTCAAAAATGCATTCGAAAAAACTGTAAAAGTTATAAAGAATTCTAATGTTGATTAAAGTATTATTTAAATTTTTACTCGGTATTCTGTTTTTATTTAATTTTCATCCAATTGCGTTATTTTTTCGAGTCTTAACAATTAAGCACGGTTACGGTGTTAACTCGCCCTTTCTCTTTCTCCCCAAAACATGTTAGGTACTAGAAAAAGTTTGTATTTATTTTCCACCTGTTTACTCTCCAACTACTACTACTTTACCTGTCTGCGGCTTCTCACTCTTACAAAGCGCACTCAAAACCTACAAATAACGTCGTTTGTTACGATTATCAACACGAGCACACATTTGCTACACCTGTTTACTCTTCAACTATTGGCGATTGCTCGCTTACGACTATACAAGTCACTGATGCGAGCAATACCTGAGCTCATTGGTAGGTGAGTGCGGACACGTACATGCATGCAAACACATGCATAAAGATAGGGAATTACGCCTACCTTTGCCGCCATTACAGCGTTACTTATTTACTTTATATACGAAGGCGGCGGAATGACGATGCAAACAAAGTTAATCATGAAATCGCCTACACATATACCAAAACAAATGTGTATGTATATTTGTAGAGGCCGATGTATAATTATAGTAAATAAATTCTTAAATTAACTCTTATCGATTCAAAATATGCACTCGTTCGAAATGACGTGAACACCGCGATACTTTTTGCTTTAGTAAATACATATTTAAATATGTACATAGATATGTATGTACATATGTGCATATATAGTGCGCATTAAGCATGCGAAATTGAAACAAAATGAAGTGGAATTGTTAGGCTGATACATGTGTATGTACAAATGTTTTTAAGTGGGGAGTTCATGAACTTCATTTGATTTTACTGAAATCAGCATTCATAATCAGAAAGGTATGCATGAGTCAAGCCCTGCCGCTGCACGATCGCACGACGGTGACTGCAGGGCACCGAAAACGCTCAGTCAACGACCGGATGTGCTCAATTGTGTACCCACCTTGATGACTGGAGAGCACAATACATTGTAATGTAGCGATATGAAGGAGCAAACGGCAGCACAAACACGCAAACAAATCGAAACAAAAAACTACATATGTATGTATATAAAAGGGAAAAAGTATATGTATACCAACATACACAATTTTATATACAAAAAGAAACCACAATTGCTGCGCTGCAACCAAAAAGTTACACACATACATAAGCATATAGAAATAATGTAGAAGTGTACCACTTTCCAAGAAACAAGGCTTCCTCTTTCTACTTCATCAAATTTATTAGCGACCAGCCCAATCACGCACCGCTCAGCAACCACCAGCAACATGTGGTGAATTAATTAGTCGCTCTGCAATTAATTCAATTGTTTGTTTATTAATTTATTTCCAAAGTATTATTATTCTTGCCTTCAAACATATACGCTTCCCGTGTCAGCGACTCACAAGCGACTGTGAACCTCTATGTGTATGGCATCTCAGGTTACGCGGTCTGACCTCTTCGTTCAGCGAGCACCCACCCATGTGTATGCAGTCGCACTGCTCGCTTGGTCGTTGATTTATATAAATTTATACTTGGAACGCAAATTAAGCGGAATATTAATTATTAAAAATTTCCTGATAACTTCGGGTACGGGCGAACACAGCTTGGTACGGCTTGGTGCTGCTGCTGCTGGTGGAGGTTATGGCGGTTCGCTCACCTTCGCACCGCTATATACACATATATGTATATATATTTGTATATAATAAAGAAATATTTATTAATCGAAAATGGCACAGCTTGGCTATCTGGTACTATAATATTATGAGCTTCATCAATGGCGGCAAAATCAGTTCGAAACCTCCAGTCTTCCTCGTTTATGCATTATTCAATTGTAAAATCCCATTTTTATAAATTTGCTTATCAGCAACGCTTAGTAAATACATGCAAATACAATAAACATAAATATGTATTATACATTGCTTCGCCTTTATCGCGTTGTGCTCATTAATATTTGTTGTTGTTGCGCGCTTCAAGCGAACTAAGGTGTTGGTATCGGTCGCGACTGGTACCATTTTGCTGTAGACTAACACAAGCATCCCTTTTTCATTTCAAAATACATGGTTTTGATTTGTATGAGCTAAACTTCGTCATAGTCAGCAATACGCTCGTATTTTATTTTCATGGAACTGGTTATTATACCCTGTACTGGGCATATGAAGTTTGCCATGAAGTTTGTAAGTCCCAGAAGGAAACGTCGGATACCTTGCAATATATATACTTTATAAACGATAAATGTGACGAGCTGAATGGCCTGTCTATATAGACGAGAAATAGTTGCCACGACAATCGGGTTTACCTAACTGGAACGGACCCGGATTTTTTATCCGGCCATGGACTGTCACTTTGGCAGAATTCTGCCGCTACAACAACAAAAACGAGGAGTAGTCCCTCAGTTTCTGAGTTGTCAAACAGAAATTTGGCACATGTACTTCCCTCTCCTAGAAGCTGCTGATTTGTCGGAACCACCGATATCGGACCACTATAGCATAAAGCTGCCATACAAACTGGCTGATCAAAATTACTTCTGTAGGGTATTGTAGCATCGGTGCAAAATAAGTCCACGTTTTTGTTAAAATATGTTATATATTTTTTTGAATTTAATTTTTTTATTTGGATTGTGCCAATAAAAGAAAAAATCTAAAATGAAGTCTCAAAATTGTAATGATTGTCCATATAATCTACATATGTGTGTATGTATGTTTCATAGTCGCTGATTAAACTGTAAGAAAGTATTTAATTTAAAGGCGCATTTATAAATCTGTTTTCGAAATGAAAAGCAAAATTAAAATAAAACAAATCTGTTTTCGAATTCAAAAGCTAAATAAAAACAAGAAATCAATTTTCGCTAATTTTCTTTGACTCCCAAAATGTGCTTATATTTTACCTATTTGCTATGTAGTAATTATGCTTTTTTGCGCACTTTCAATTGCGCCAATTTTGTACGCGAAATGTTGTACGGCCACATTGGATTTGCGCTGCTTGCCTTACGTACTTTCACTCGCTTGTCAACATGGCGTATGAGTGACGTACAGCAAAGCGCCTAATAATTGGCTCTATAATGCAAGCCACTCGAACAGCCACACAACATGCGACTCGCTGTCTTTGCATTAAAAGCTCGTGTCAATGAACAGGCTTACTGCTGGCGCACTGGTATGCCACCGTCCAACGGCCCCCTCCGCCATTCATCGCCACCACCATCAGCCTGACATCACTCAAAAGGGGCGGCCACATTCGACGATGGATTGTCAGTCAGTCAGTCTCATTCAAATTTGAATTTCGTTTTTGTTTCACAAATCTCAGCGCCCGCACTACCCCTCCATCAGACCCCGCTGCCGCTAGTGCAACTAATTTGCCAGTATCGCTTGTTTTTGTACTTTGTGTTTTCTGTTGGCTTAATGCGCTTAATGTGTCGCCACACAATCGGCCGACAAGTCTGCTCGTACTTCAAGGCGAGACTGCACGCAGCCAACACACGCACACACACACACACAACTGTAGTTTCTATGATATGCGTTGAAGTGAGTTGACATGCGTTGTTTGACAAAAAAATAGCACTCAAATTTGCTGCGAAAGAACTTGGCGCACCTGTTGTTTTAAATTAAGCGGCGTTGAAAAATTGTACAAAAAAAAATTTAGCTTCTCTACGCTTCGTTGAACACAGATCTTTGTGGTTGCTTTTGGGTTAGTCTTCGTTTTCTGTTTTTCTGGCTTTGGAGGAACGATAAATTTTCAATTATACAAATATGCGAAAAATGTTTTTGCGGCAGCGAAAAAACGTTCGATGGCGCAGTCAACAGCGACAAAGTGCAAAATCGCAAGAGCAGCACTCAGCGTAATTATTTAGAAATTGCGATGATTTAAGTGCGCTGGACACTTTTTAGGGTGCAAAAAGGAAAATAAATAAAAATAATATTTATTTTAGCAAACACGCACGTTCTTGTGTGTGCATATACATACATAGGTTTGTGCAAAAGCTCGAGCAGCCAAACAACCTGTGGTGACGCGCAGGCAACGATTAACGCACTTAGTCGTGGACGCGCATTTATTCTGGGCGGGCAGCGACAGCGGCAATCAATTGCTCGTGTGCTGGCGGGGAATGACGGGCTCTTTCCGTTCCGTGCGCTGTGTGAGCGACCCAGATTAGCGGTTTGTATTTGACGTTATCAGCAACGTGTTATAACATTTACGTAGAAGCATATTTCGCAAAGGTTTTTAATCTACACATTCGCCATGCGCTTCTAAGCAGCGGCCTTTGCTTAGGAACTGAAAATTCAAGTCAAAAAACAAAATTTTAGCACGCCAGTGAGATTTGTAAACAAATACCTTTAGTTAGCGGTGACAAAAACAAAAAAGTGGTAACAGAGGTGAGAAGCGTGAAGTAAAGGTTATCAATGGTAAAAAGGTAGGGTTAGAAAATTCAGTTACTTTGAAATGTGTAAATTGAGTAAATTTGCTAATGAAACATTTTTCCATAATCAGCGAGTTTCGTGAGTGAGCAGTTATATTTAACAGGGTCAATAACACGCCACTCTCAACTACGTTATATATGTATGTTCGTACATATTGCTTACATATACACTTTTTAATTAAGATTAGATGGCATTACATACATATGTATGTATGTAATCGTGAAAAGTGTTGGAAATATTATTCATAGCAGTTGTCTCAAGGTGTTAACATAAATTATTGTAGACGGCATTAAATGGTGGAAGGCTGTGACTTATACAAAGTTGCAGTAATTCATAAAGAAAAAAATAATTGAATTAACATTTAAATAATATTTTTTGATTTTATAATCTGGAAAATTATAAAAAAAAATAGTTGAATTAACAACAAAAATATTTTTTTTTTTTATATTGTTATCTGGAAAATCTTTATTAAAAATAAAGTCATAATTTTTAGTTCTGAATTTAGTATTAAACATTTTATTTTCAAATTTTCATTCTGATTTTGCAATGAAAATAATTATTTTAAATTTTATAATTTAAATATATTATAAAAAAAATTATAAAAATAAAAAAAAATTTAATCTAAAATGTGTTAATTAAAAAAATCGCTGACCTTGATTTAAATCGACTTATTTCTAATGCAAATATGTAACGTAGAATACGAAAATAATTATTTTTGAATGCCTTTTTATACATAAATATACAAGTATGTATCATATTAGCGTACACATATGTATGTATGTATTTGTATATTATATAACACCTAATTTGATATACACTCAAGCGCGTCGTTTATAATAAATAAAATTTATTAACTTTTAATGCGTTTATGCTGTTGTCTGAAATTAATGGAAATTCCGGTGGGGCGTGCACATTTTTCACATTAACGCCACGCCGTGGAAAGCTACTAAATTTTGGATCTTTAGCTTTCTTATTTTTCCGGCATAAATCTTTTTAATTTCTCTTATATACATATGTATATTCACATAATGCTTTCCCTTTAAATATTTCTTATTTTTGTTGCATGTTTTTTGTATTTTATATAAACTTTTTTAATGCACTCTGCTTGGCGCTGACAACGGCAGCAAATTGTGCAGAAAACACAAAACACCTTTGAGCGAGAAATCAAATTTAATTGTATATAAATTTTTTTGTCAAAATGCTATGCATAAAAAGTAAATTAATTTAATTTATATAGAAAATTTGCGTTCGGGCTTTGGTGCAGCATTTTGCAATTAGAAATTTTTAGAAATTATATTATATATTGAACATACATAAGTGTATGTGTAAAAATCTCTGCGTATAAAAAAGCATGTGTTTCTTATAGAAATATGCGCTCTTAAATTTCTTCCAAAAAAGTATCTAAAAACAATTATATTTTACTCTTTTCATTTGGATATCTAATAACCACTTTTTACTTAAAAAACCTCTAAAATGTATTATATTTTACTTTTATTTTTTGTCTATTTTCATTTGGATGTCTAATACACACGTTTTACTAACTAGTCGCAAACTAGTTGTAATGTACTAGTAATAACTTAACTAGTCTGAAACTAGTTTCATATTCGCCAGTAAAAAGCTGTTTACTTTTAATGCTATAAAAATGTTTTGCTTTTATTTTTAAACCTTTCATTCCATTTTTTGAAAATTTGTATTTGTAAAATTACAATTTATATAAAAAAATGTAATGTGTGCTTGATTTAGGTATTTATGTATGTATATTAATACAATCTTTTTACTAACTAGTCGCAAACCAGTTATATAAGCACTAGTAGTAATTTAGCTAGTCTCAAACTAGTTTCATATTCACTAGTAAGAAAAAATTTATCTTTGTTTTTATAAAAAAATTATATCTCTATTTTTAATTTTTTTATTGCATTTTTTGAAACTTTGTATTTGAAAATTACAATTTATTAAAAAGAATTTAATATACATATGTTTAATTTATGTAACTTTGTACATATGTATGTGTATTAAAGATTTTATTATTTATATATTAATGCTATAAAAAATTCTATAAATCTGAATTAAATTTTTTTATAACTTTTAGATGTTTTCTTAATTCCAAATCCACTTGTTAGATATCTACACACTTATACATACATACATATATACATACATACAAACATATATAAATGTAGGCGAACACAGCAGCAACTTGAAAGCGCTTTTTCAGTTGGAAATTATTTATGTATATTGGTGAAAATTTTGAAGCAAATCTCAAGTGTGTAATAAAATGTAGACAATAGAAATAATCAAAACAGCAATTTTGTGGTTTATTTTTGAGATTGTGGCATTTTGGATATTTGAATTATTCCACATTATTTATATATTAATAAAAAAAGCAAAAGACTGTTATGTCTACTAATTCGTTGTGTAGATTTATAAGGTAAATATTTGAGAAAAAAATGTTCTCCAGATGCAGTTAGTATATTTCGATATAGTAGGAAAAAAAATAAAAAAAAAAAATAATTAATATAAAAATTATAAATATAAAAAAATAAATATAAAAACAACAAATATAAAAATAATAAATATAAAAATAATAAATATGAAAATAATAAATATGAAAATACTAAATAAAGAAATAAAAAATTACAAAAAAATCTCAAAGTTGGCTTTTTAACTCATCAGTTCAAAATAAAAAACTGAAAATATATGATTTTTGTGGGAAAATATATTTTAGTAACTAAGAGCGCTACGAACATTATTCACCGCCAAACCGCGCCGCTGCTGGGATTGGTAAATGAACCCGACGACGAAGCTGCAGCTGCAGTTGCGTTGCATAATTAATGGCGTTTGGGCACCTGTGACTTTCGCCACTTTTAAATTATTACTATTTATTTTTCATTAAGATAATTTATAACTTTGTTAATGACATTTAAACACCTTGTCACCATTTCCTGTATGACATTGTTTTATTTGTGTCGCATTAAGCTCGCGCACGCACAACTGCATGCACACTCCGCATACAAACATACATACACACATACATATGTACATGTGGGCATAAGCATATTTTTGCGAGCGCACAGTGACAACAATAAAGACAATTAATTTGCAACTATTATTTGCGAATGTTTGTTGTAGTTGTTATATATATTTTTTGGTCGCACGGGACACTGTTGCATGCGTGGCGCGGACGGCGGCGGGCGAAAACAAATGAACATATGTAGCAACATATGTAAAAATGCGCGATTATTGAGTGTCTGTGCTGCAACAACAATAACTACAAATGAACAATTATTAAATTGCCACAAAAACAACAATAGCAACAAATTTTAATATATGTATGTGTACAATTAAATTATTATGTGTGAAAACAATTAATTATAGTACAACAAAAACACACACACATATACATACATCATACTTATACGCGTATCATGTGTAGTCGCAGCGTTAGCCGCACCAAGCGTTTGAACTGCAGTTCGTGCGAGGCAGCTGCAGCGCGGCGAAGTGAAAATTCCAATTTGCACAGATTAATTGCGCATTATGCGATTTTCATGCAGAAATCGCTGCAAAATAGCGCAGGAAGAATAAGAAGGCAGTGGAGGCAAGCAGGCAAGCCAGCGCTGTAGTAGTCGCACGCAGTATGGCGCGCCCAGTACAACACGGCGTATACGCTCAATTAAACGCGAGTAGAACAGCAACATGCGGCCATAAATAAGAGGCTGCTGTGTTATGTACTCTCATCTACATGCAAATATGTATGAGCTGATGTGGGCTTTAACGATTATTTGTGAAAATTTAAAGCTTAAACTGGAGCTAGTAACGCGCTCAGCTGATTTGCACGCTTTGAGGCTAAGAGCGGTTAACCTAGTTACCCCAGACACATATAATATGTATGTATATAAGCAAAAGTATGTATGTCTATTGGTCGCTTGGCTGCTCCACTTGCGATAAGTGCAAACAGCTGCCAGCAAGCGGCAGTCGCGCGCCAAACAGCAAGTTTTTTTTCCCAATGAGACACACTTAAATGCAAGTGTGCGTATGTTTGTTTTCCGGCTGTCTCAGTGCAGCCGTGTGGCCGTCAGTGGTCAGTGCGGTGACATTTAAGCACCTAGTCCATGACGTTCATGCGTGGCATGCAACATTTAAAAAGCATTTGCGTTAACCGCGCGCCAACCACGAGCGCATAAACGCAAACACCCACGCTTTCTCGCACACACACACACACACAGACACTGGAGCACTACCTCTACGAGTGGCGTCAACAAAAGCTCAAGTGGCAAATAAAATCGGTCAGAATGTGGCTTTAATGCTTGGCAATGGCGGCGTCGGCGTCGCAGTTAGACGCGCCGAGTTCACAAATGATCACAGCAAAAAACACGATTAGGCTTATGTTGTTGTTGTTGCTGTTACCCGTTTCGTCCACTTTTAATATAAGAGCTTCGCTGTAATTTTTTGCTGCTCCTGCTGCTGCCAGACGCAACACGGTTTCATCATAATCATTAACAAGTGTACATATGTATATTTACATATACATATGTACATACATATGTGTGAAGGTATGCGCCAACAAAGTTCTTGCTGTTTGATTTCTGCACTTGCCTCAGCATCACTTTAGTCCCTCTCTTCGCATCCTTTCAGGCTTTTCGCTGTGCGCAAAGGTCACACACACATGCATACACTTGCAATGCGCACATAATTGCCGACCAAATGGCCAGCCATAAATTATTGGTCAACATTGTTGCTCAAGTGAAACTCCCGAACACACGCGCATTTATCAGAAAATTTAATCTAGTGTTGGGGGAAAAAGTTTAAAAACTGAAACAATTACATTTTTTTCGCCAGTTTAAATGCCTGCCGTTTAAATGAGCGCCGCTATGTGTGCGAATTGTTGTTGTAAACAACTTTTGCCCACATTTCATTTGCATGCACCTACAGCCACTCGCACGCACACACACACACACACAAATACATAGGCGCTCTTGTGGAAATATTTGCATGCAAGTTACGGCACTGTTATTTACTCATTGGCGCGCTGAGCGCTTACGAGTTTACGAGTGTGTGAAGTGAGCAGAACGGTTACTGCCGAATGGCATCAAATTGAAAAATTGCATGCACTTTAGGTGAAAATATCTGCCGCAAATGAAAACGACGGAGAGGCGTGCAATTGTTTGACTGCTTCACTGAGTGTTACCATTACACACATACAAACATGCATATATGTGCAGTGCAAAGTTGAGTTTGCGTGTGATACATACAGTAATCACTTGAGTTGCTGCCCAGTGAGCCATTGCGGCTGTGCTTGGAGTACTTTGTATTTGGATGAACTTATTTAAAATTAATATTTTTTTAATTTCCTTATTTCAATTAAAAATTATAATTTTGCGTTAACAAAATTAATATAAAAAATTAATTTTTGAAAAAAAAAAATTGATTCCAAAAATAATATAAAACTCTTGAAACTTTTGAATTTTAATTTTATTTTAAAACCGATTAGTCTCAAATTTAGAAAGTCGTTTCAGAGTGCTTGAAAGTGCAATCCAAACTTTGAACGCGTTTTTCTCAAAATAGGCTAAACTGATTAGTCTCAAATTAAAAAACAAATTTTATATTTTTAGTAATTAATTTAAGATCAAAAGTTTGGTCAAAAATTAATTTTTTTTTAGAAACCGCCATTTTGTCAAAAAATTTTATTTTGTTTATATCTTCGATTTGCGTTACTAGATTTAACATTGTTTTAACGAATTCCGTTTTTATACCCTGAACAGGGTATATTAAGTTTGTCACGAAGTTTGTAACACCCAGAAGGAATCGTCAGAGACCCTATAAAGTATATACATATATAAATGAACAGTATGTTGAGCTGAGTCGATTTAGCCATGTCCGTCTGTCTGTCTGTATATATACGAACTAGTCCTTCAGTTTTTAAGATATCGTTTTGAAATTTTGCAAACATCATTTTCTCTTCAAGAAGCTGCTCATTTGTCGGAACGGCCGGTATCGGACCACTATAGCACATAGCTGCCATATAAACTGAACGACCGGAATCAAATGCTTATATGGAAAACTTTCACATTTTACAAGATATATTCACGAAATTTGGTATTTGTTATTTCCTAAGGCAACAATGTAATCTCCCAAGAAATTGTTCAGATCGTTAACTATAGCATATAGCTGCCATACAAACTGAACACATAGTTACTAAAATAAATGCACATGTGAAGGGTGCATTAGCTTCGGTGCAGCCGAAGTTAACGTTTTTTCTTGTCTTTAATTCTTTTGCAACTCGCTTATAAACAAACGAATCCAACGTACACCTTAATGTGTGGAAATTTTTTCCAGTTGATTGGTGTTAATGGTTCGCGGTCACTGTTGTTTTTGTAAAAAAAAAACATGAAACAAATATTTCCTTATGCACCTTTCATTTATATTGAGTACTGAGCTGCTCATGGGCTATTACTCACCGTTCGTATGCATTCAATGACATACACACGTATGAATATGTACATGGAATTCACATATGTGTGTATGTATGTATAGGTAAAGGTACTTATTGCTGACGGCAGTGTGTAAAATAAATGTGCTGACCATCAACTCCGCAGAGCACCGAGCATCAGCTCTAGTCAGGGCTGGCAGTCAAAAGGTCGCATGTGTCTGTGCAATTGCCATTGCTGCTGTTGTTGTTTTTTTACAATTCGCGTTTACGAGTGTAAGAAATTAATAGCAATTTATTTTAAATAATATTCATACATACATATTATACATGAAGCTGAAGATGACGCGAAACAAGCAGGAGAGAAAGCGTAAGTTAAAGCAAATGAAAACTTTAATCGCGCTCATTTCCAGCGCTTTTGTGATTACTCGTAGCAAATAAACAGCAGCAAGCGCAATTAAAGCGAAAATTAAAATTGTTGCAAATTTATGTGCGAAAAAGTGGTAGGTAGATATTTACAGTTATTACGAATTTACTATAGTCTACGCCATTAAAGAAGAGAATATGAATTTCAACATTTTTCTGAGATTTCATTTTCGTGAAAAATCTATTTCCATTCAACTGCTTTTGCCGCCAGCCACTATCTTTAAAGCTAAGCTGCCGATTTGCGCAATGTTTCCAAAGTGCAACATAACTGTAAAAGTAACAACGCGTAGCTGTACAGCGCATAAAGAGCATATAACGCACTCTTTCAGAAGGTAGTCATGCAAAAACTTTTTTATGAACACTTCAAACAAGTTTCATGCATAACAAATTTCGAGATGCCACACTTCCGGCAAAAGGTTTGAAGATTCTTTTTTGTTTTCATTCTAAAATGTGTACTTTTGCCATTCATTTTAAGTTTTTTTAAGAGTTTAGTTAACGCTTAAGGGGTTAAGACCAAAGGGGCGGGCGAGTGAGTGGTGCAATGTTTCAGGGATATGCACACAGCTGTGGCTGAGGAACGAAAGTTGCTGGCGACTGTTGCGATATTAGTTTTCACAAACACACAACTGACTTATTAGAATAACGGTAAAGATAAAAAAATTCGTTTGCCAATGAAAAAATATGGTAATCATACATTTATGTGTTTTTTTTTATATTTTTATTTATGTGTGTGTGGCAGCACCGGAGGTGTTTATGAATGACCGCAATATGCAGCAGAACTCAGCTTAGCAGCGAAAGGTATTAGGTTTCGTGCAAATAAAAATGCCGAAAACAAAAACAAGGAACATGCAATTGTATATGTGTGTGCGTGTGTGCAGCATGAGGAGGATACTTAAAGCAATATGAGCATTTTTCACGCTTATGCGCACGGCATATTAGTTTGCTTTCGGGCGCACTATCCCGCCAGCAGTACAACAGAACTGCAAATATGTATGTCCGTCCGAATGCCGTACAGATGACGTTATTGGTCAAACGTCAAATGTGCGAGTATGCTCCAGGGAGTGGGGTGTGCCCAAAGAGATTGATCGCCAAAAAGTAGCGTGGAAAAAAATACTGTTTATATGAGAAATGAAAAAACGATTTCGTATAAACAGCTGAAGGTAGAAATCACAGACAAAAAACGGTTATTAAAGATACTTTCGTTGCGCTCGGGCGTGTTCGCTGCCTATTCGCATGGAACTGCATATTAGTTTGTTTAGCAAATGCTCACCTCAAGCTCTGCCGTGCAACCGGCGTGGCGTAATGAGAAAAAATGACCAATTTCGCGAGGGTTGTAGTGCGAGCGACAGGCGTTGCTGGCGCTTTTGCGAGGGTGTACTGTGTGGGTTGCGCCTCACACATGCCACAGACAGCACACATGTGCATTTTTCCCAACTTTATATGTTTTTTTTACTGCTTACAGCACTTTTAGACAGGTTTTATTAAAAGAAAAAACTTGCGAAGCCAAAACATCAAATCATAATTTATGATCATAGCAGGCGATAATAATGTCTGTGAGTGGAGGTACAACGCAATAACTCGAGGCCAAGTAGGCTTAGTTCGTAGAAAAGTTCCCAGTTTATGATAAGAGCGCAGCATCAACCTCGCAGGGAAAACGCCTGTGCCACCTTACTTATCAGCAGCACAGCACAGGGGCGATTGTTAGGTGCGTACATGTGCATGTCTTCACGGAGTACATACTCGTATCTGTGCTTCGGATATTTGTTTTGCCACTTTGCTGCTCACTTTTATGGCCAGCCGCAGTGGGCGTATCTTTCGTGTATGTTTTTTCATTAATTCGCTTATCATTAGGTTGAAAAACAGCCATTTCATGCCTTATCGTCGGCCATACATAAAACGAGTTTGTGTGCATGTGTGTGTGTGATGCCCTCCACTAAACAAGCGACTTATATTTCATAATTTCCCTTGCCGCTGCCGTGCGCTTATCGCCAACTATTGCTACGCACCGTATCGCACAATAAACAATCGAGAGTTATGACTGTGTCTGAGTGTTAGATAAGAAGTAAAAAAACAACTACAATATCTACAATAACAATAGGCTGCTCTGAGCACAACTAGTGCGGCCAGCCAGCAGGCAACCGACGGTAAGACAATTGCTGATAGGCTCGAAGTAGCGAGCGGAACAAGTGGAGATTACTCGCGGTATGATACTCGTACGCAGTTTCCAACCACAACTACAACTAAAAAATGAGGCGCACAGCTCCAATCACCGCTTTAGACTTTGTACGGTGCTGGCGAAATGGTGACCTGACGGTAGGTACCAACTAACAAGCATCGTTGTGCGCACACATATTTATTCAGCGTGCATTGGTGTGTGTAGAAAGCGGAGTCGGTTCGTATTTTAGTATTTTACTGTTTTTTATTTTCGTTATATATTATTTTCTATTGCGTATTTGTTTACGCCTATCTTTTAGACTTCGTACTGATGTACATATACATATGTATGTATATGTGTATATAGTAGGAGTGAAGGGTTTGCATGGATATGTAAGATCATTCACTCGAACGGTGTTGTAATCTCTCGAGACGGTTTTTTTCGTTTTTTTAGGTTAAAGATATTGAAGTCCTTATCTTTTAAGTTTAAAAGAAGAATATGTTTTCAATATTTCAAAATATAATTTTTAGAATATTTTTCTGTTATCAAGTATACATACATACATACATACATATGTATATACGTATTATATAAAATTTATCTAAACATATACATAGGTACATATATCTATACATATAGCTACATATACATACATATATGTATAGATATATAATATTATTCTCAAAGACAGTTCCTTCTAAGATGTTTTACTGTATTCTGCTTGCCTTCATCGCCACCAACTGTGCCGCATGGTATCTTACTTCGCCATCAAGCAGAACTTCAATCAAAATCATTCTTTCACATTTGACTTTTTATGCCTTCTTCAAGTGGCAATTTATGCCCACGTTGTTAAGGTTTACTTGGAAGTATCTTACACATATATTATATATGTACATACATATGTATTCTTCTTCCCGTTGCTCATTAGTTAGGTAGCAATGATTGCTTGTGAGACAAAGGAGCTTCTTTGTTTCACTTGTTACGTTCACATATATACATACAAACATTGCTTCGACGCCAAAACAAAGTTAAAATGGCGGCTTTGAAAGTTCAAGTCTTACTGATTTACATACATACGTACATATATTAAATTTGTTTGTACTCACTTGGTTTGACGTTTGCGTCTGCGCACTGGGCGAATGCAGCACCTCGTGCTTCTCCAGCTGTTCGCGCGTCTGGAATGTCGCTGGGCATTGTACGCAGTGGTAGGCAGGTTCGCTGCCGCCGATTGAACCGGGGCTTGAGGTTGAGCGCGCCGCGTCCATGTCGTAGACGCTACCGGCACCACCGCCATTGTGGCTGCCCGCCAGCGCATGCGCGGCCGCATGATGTCCGTTGTTGGCCAAGGCCAGCAACTGGCTGGTGGGTGAGGTGTGTGCAGTTGGATTGGAGGCCACACCGACGCCACCTCCACCAGCTCCCATACCGCCGTTATGCAAGCCGTTGTTCGCACCGTTTTGCTGCTGCTGCGCTTGCATCGCGGCCATGGCAGCCATTAGTTGCGCCGCAGCTGGCAGATGAGGATGCATGCCATGCGGATGTGTGAGATGTGGCGGTAAAGGCGGTAGTTGGTGTTGTGCAGCGGCTGCTGCTGCTGCCGCCGCGGCCGCAGCTGCGGCGAATGGCGATGTGGCAGCGCTGAGATCGTTCGGTGGTGTGGGCGAGACGGTGGGCGTGACATTTGGTATCATATTTGTTTGCTGTTGCTGTTTGCTTGGCTTGGTATCGGGTGAGTTGGAGTTGTTGAGCGCGGTGTTGGTGGAATTGTGGTTGGTAGCGCCCGGTGTTGCCGGTGAACGACGCTCGTATTCAATATTTGTAATACTATTGTTATTATTTTTAATATTGCTATCGTTGTTGTTATTACTATATTGGTTTGGCGAATTTGTAAACTTTATATTGCTGCTGTTGCTATTGCTATTACTGCTGTTGTCGTCGTTATCCTCGTTATCGTCGTCAATATCGACGATGCTATCTTGTGCGTAAGATTGTTGGAGTTGGTGAAGGTGCTGTTGGTGGTTGTGTAACTGATGGTGGTGATTGCGGTGGTGGTAGGCAAGACTGGATGGAACATGTTCTGAATTAAGTGTCTCATGTGGATGTTCGCAGGCGATGTGTTCGCTCAAAGACTGCAAGTAAGGGAAGATATTGAAGGCGCTAATTAGTTGGTGGAATAATATATTGTTTTACAGTTCATACTTATGTAATGCTTAAGTACTGAAAAGGGGGATAACAGCTGATTTTCATTGAATTGTTTGAATTTTCTTTGAATTTTCATATATAAATAAATATAAGAATTTCAGAATAACTTCCGTATATTCTTTAATTTAGCCGCTTTTGATATTTTGTTTTTCCTAAAATTGCTAAAGTTCTTTTCGATGAAATTACTTACCTGAAACCCTAGTCGCTTGGGGCATTTCACCATAAAATCTGTGTGTGGTGAAATCGGACCCGGCATGGAGGTGTTCTCCTCCTCAGCGTTACTGCTGCTCTTCGAACTGTTTTGGTGGTGTGGATGGTGTAAACTGGATGCCAATGAGGGAACTGCAATGAAGAAAGAGATCATTTAATATAGAAATATAAAGAAATGAGAGAACTATATGAAGTTAAATTAAAAATCGCTAAGGTTAAAGTTATTAGTAATTAAAAAATATTTTCGGTATTTTCATATTTTTATTTAATAGGAATTTATATTTTCATATGTATTTTGTAGCTTTTATAAATAATCAGCATTGACTCATTTTTTAGAAATTTACCTCCATATATGTGCATACATATGTACATATGTATACCATATACATATTAATAAAAAGAATTCCACGCAAAGAACTTATTCAAGGCATTCAAGCTAAGCTCACAACACCAAAAATTCAGCCGAACGCCATTTTAATTCCCGTGTATCGTGTTTTTGTTTCGTTTACCTTCTTCGTGCGGTTGTTTGGTGAGCTCGTACCTCATTTTGTGCCACCACCAATTAAGCGACCGTTAGCGAACCAAGAGAAGTGAGTAACATAAAAAAATGTGGTAAACAAAAAACTCGCGAATGAACTGTGAAGGTCTGTGCGACTTGGAAACAACTACAAAAACTTCAACGCCAAACGAAAAAATAATTAATAAAGGCAAATTAAGTGTAAAAGATATATTTCAAGCGATAAGTCATTAAACGAATTTGTAGCCGACACTCGTCGAATGTACCGGTGCATGAGTGTGTGGTGTGGCGGGTTCGTACCAGCAGATAAGCGGCCAATGAGATTGAGCCGGAGAGCGAACGTTGAAACGAGAATGCCACACAAACGCTTGGCAACGAGTTAAAAAGTTGTTGGATTTTGGAATAAAAACGTGTGAGTGTGTGCGTGGAGACGTTTAATTGGAATTTCAGCGGTTTTACCTAACTGCTTGCGGATTATGGAAGAAACTAAGTTTATAAATAAGCAAGTTCGCGTTTAAAGATTCTTGCAAACCACAGAATTTGACCTTTGTTTTTATCGCTTTTATTTGATTCTTCGCAATTTTTCCATGAAAATGAAGCAAAAGTCAAGAATATATACCCTCACATGTGTGTTACATAAATGTGCGCATTCTTAGCGCAACAACAATCAGCGGTGGCAGCGCACTTTGCACTTCGCTTCAAGCGAAAACTTATCAGTTTTATGCGCACAAAAGTCAGGGATGGCTGCGAGATCAACTCTTTCTGTATTTCATGCTTGGATTATTCCAAGTGAATCTTCGTGCACACATGTAGGTACATATGTGTGTATATATTACTTGTGTGCCTATAACCCAACTGTTGCACGAAACTATAATTATATAGCCCAGCAAGCCATTATATGAGCGTCCATACATAAACACGCCCAAATACATGCATACATACATATCTACATACATATATTAACACTTGTGTATTAGTGTGTTTCTGACAGGCAATATATGTATGTATATGAAAGGTACACATATCACTTGTTTTTTACCCTGGTACATAAGCATGATGATGATCTCATCGTTAGGTCTCCGCTCCAGGTCTCTAGCTATACACAAACAACAACAATCATGTGAATAACAACCACCAGCAATCAGACAAGACAGTACGATAGACAGACAAAGTACTTAAAGGCAAGAAATTCTTGGTTGATGCCAAAGCAAACGTGAGCTGAGAACTCGTCTTCGAACAGGGCGAAATTAAGAGAGGAAAAAATTCAACTATAAAAAGTAATAATAGCAATAGTGTGGCTTTGAAAGGCAATGCTAGTAACAGCGACAAGAGCATGTTGTGGAATATTCATGTTCAGGTATTAAGCGCCGGGAAACGGTGTTGGAATATTCAGTTTTAGGTACAAAGCTAAAGTTAAAATTTTCAAGCGAGAATTGTCGTTACTGTTTCTACCAATTGGGGCTGCGTTCTCAAAAAAAAACAAATCTTTTCAAAAGTATTCAATTTAAAAACAAAAAATATTCAACTATGTTGCCTGATATGAAGAAATATGAAATACAATAAAAGCATCGCCTTCTAGGCAAATAAGCTAAATTCTGTAAATTTTTTACATTATTTTCCAAGACTGTTGAGCGGCGAACAGAAGGCAACAAATCACAGTGAGTCAGTGTACCTTTTTTGGTTTGCTTGAGCGTAGGTAAGCGAATTGTTAAAGAGCAGAGCAGCGCGGCTTTGGGGCTGGGGCGAGTGAGAGAGAGATGCAGAGCAACGGTTGATGTGTGCGTGACCAATTGCACTGGTATAGGTGTGAGTGAGTGAGTGAGCACAAAGAAACCAGCAGCGAAACGCCACACAATGACGGTTAACTGGTTAAAGTGGCACCAACAATAAAAACAACAACGACAACAAATAAAACGGAGAGCAAGATATCCGTAAAAAGTAGTAAAAGTCAAAATGGTGCACAAAATGGAGTTTCCAGCGCTAGAAATGGAGCTTGAATCCCACGAATAAAGCGCGAGTATTCAAGCGGAGCAACTTGCGGCATTTATGTTTGTGTGTGCGTGTGCTGCCGAGTAGGTATGCTGCATTAATTTCAATTAAAGTGAATACTTCACGTAACGAGCTGTAGTGTCGCCGCCAAGTAGGTAATGCTGAGCGGAATTCTGTTGCAACTAGCAATTGCGCTTCACGCAATGCAGCTGCGAGAGTAATATTTGTACAGCTTCTGTTATTTTTTACGAGCTCTTATCACTTCGATCTCATTAAGACGCTGCTTTGTGGCTATTAAAAGAAATTAATTTCGTTAAAGTTTTATTAAAAGTGCGATGGAGGGCAATTGTGTCCTCACTGCTACGTGTCTGCGTGTGTTTTTTTTGTTGACTGCCGAGACACTAACAAATGCGTTTCTTCAAGCAATTGCCACTCTCCCAAGTGACACAAACAATTTGCGTGCTTTCTTGTAGCTTGCGGTGCCTCATGCAAATACACAGACACACACCATTGTGCCACATGTCTGTTGCAAGGCTTCGTAAAATGTTCCATTCCCACTCGTGTGTGTTTTTGTTAGTTGTTGCTATTGTCATTTGATAGTTTACCTTAATTTACCTCAATTAACCGTAGGCAGGCTGGCAGACAGGCAGCAACAACAACCGCAGCCGCAATTTATTGATCAACGTGCGTAGCGGAGGCTGATGACTGCTGGCCACAACAACAACAAACATACACACAAGCACATAATTCATAGTAGAGGCATTTATTTATTAGTGTTGTTGCTGTTGTTGCAATAGTCACAGACAACGCTGTTCAATGGCAGATTTGACACTTGTACATGTGTGTGTGTGGAATATTGTCATGACAGCAGCAATAATCAAAAAATAAGAAATCAAAATCTTCAGCAATCAACAATGTTGAGGCAAAAAACATGTTGATACCTTTTGGGAGCTTGTGTTGTTAATTGCGTGTCAGTATTATTGCTATTGTTGTCATGCCGTGCATTTGTGTGTGTGCTTGTTGTCGGCGCTTTCTTCTTCATCTTCCATGCAACCGTGATAACCGCAATGCTGTTGCTGTAGCGCTATCCCAAGCTTGGGCAGTTTACTATACAGCGCTTTTTTGTTGTTCTCGTTTTCATTTTTATATTCGTTGTTGTTGTTGCGATTGCTGCTGGGTCGTTGATTGCATTTGAAGTGCAACGTTTACAATTACAATCGTTATTATGGCTGTGGCAATTGTGCGCACATTGTTGTTGCTGTTGTTGTTGTCATTGTTATTGTATTTATGATTGGAGCAGCCGTTTAAGCTTTGAACGTTGAGTGAATGAATGCAACTGTTTGTTGTGGCAACATGCAGGAATGCGTTTGTATGTGTGAGTGTGTGAGCGCTTGGCGTCATCAAGAGTTCGTTGTACCACAGGGAAGAAATTATTTTCACTTTCTTTACGAAATGATGGAATTTGTGCAATTACATATTTATTTATGTACAGACATATGTACATACAAACATACATATACGCGTTTGTTGTTTACTGTGGAAAAATACAGCGAAATACATAGTTTCATATAATGAAAATATATAGAATTTAATTTAAAATAATTAATAAATAAACAAGACGAAACGTTAACTTCGGTTACATCGACGCCATAATACCCTTCACAGTTGCATAAAAGGGTAGACAAAGCCTTGATTTTGATTTTGAACGTTCAGTTTGTATGGCAGTTATACGATATAGTCGCCTGATATCGGCCGTTCCTACAAATGATCTGTTTCTTGGGGAGAAAAGGGCGCGTGCAAAAATTCAGAGCGATATCTCAAAAACTGGGAGACAAGTTCGCATATCTGCTCGTCAAGTTGATGCTATTGGGTGTTACAAACATCGTGGCAAACTTAATGTTTAGGAGCTAAATCGACTTAGCTCGTCACACTGATAATTTACATGCTCATACATGTACTTATTATATGGTTGCCGATAATAAATTTTTGGGAGTTTCCTGAAGATAGTTCGTGTAGGGATATAGGATTATGGATAATAGAATATTTCAAATTCCTACAAACAAACATACATGTATAATGTATGTCAAATATAACATGTTTCTTAAACATTTTTCGGTTTTCAATTTCCAAAATAAATCTGTCATATTTCAACAAGGACTTCGTTGACACGCTATTTGTCAAGAGACGACCTTGAAAACTCAAAGCTTGCACGTGGTATAATTTTCCTTAGCTAATTGCGGGAATTTGTGAAATTGAAACCAAATTTTTAGCCAACTTTGTGTCAAAATCAGCGGCGTTGGCAAAAAAAAAGACATGCCATTCATTTGACAGGCTGCTGTCATTAAAAAATGCTCACACAATTTAGGTGCTGACACTTAAAAATTACCGTCTTTGCAACAGGTATGTGCTAAGCAATGGCGAGCTATGCAGGAAATCGCTAATTTTAAACATTTCGCCAGCGACGGAGAAAATAAAAATGATGTCTCCAAAATTTAGTTAAAAATGACGAAAGCGCCGCACGTCGAACAGCTTGGCGCGTCAACGCACCTGTTGTGTTGACACACGATTTTTGCTTGGAAACGCTTGCGAAATGCTGCTCGCTCACCTTCGAGCGCTTTTAAAATACATTATTTTCCAATTTTCTTTTGTATTTTTTATTAACCTCGTCGTCGTGTGTGGATTTTACTGCATAGAGGATCATAACATTTTTAAATGCCAATAAAATGCTACTGCAATTTGTCAAATTCTAAGTGTGAAGTAAATAAATTAATATTATTATGAGATGACCGAACTTTGGCGTGGCCGCTAATTTACTAGCGTCAAGTGGGTAAAGTAGTAAAACTGGCGAATGTGCCTGTAAATCATGACATCGCGCCGACTGAGCCCAAAATTCATAGCCAGACTTGTGGAGGCGGTATCTAATACCGTTATCTAAGCAATTACGCCGAAATGGTCCGTTGCAAACGCTCATAAAATCGGGAAAATCAAACAGAAGAAAAGCGTATATTAATTCAAAAGCTACACGCCTCATACGCGCTCTCGCCTGGCAGCCGTCACAGGTGAGTGCGTGCGCACACATGAGCGGCGACTTGATAAGCCCATCAGCATAAAGTTGCAAGAATGCGAGGAGTGCGGATGGTTAAGCCAATTTGGCTGCTGCACGGTCTTGTCAGCGGTTAATCTCATTGTTTTGATTCGTTTCATGCGGCGTTTTTATGCCGTTATAATTTGACGCTGACGTTGCAAATGTTCGGTATCTTCAATTGTCATAGTTTCTTATTTACTTTAAGTTTTTTTTTTGTGGATATAGCTTAGGCAAATCCGCTCGACCGGCACATACGAACTCGCAGCAGTTCCAATTCCACGTTCCGGCCACATTCCGCTTGTTTGCCATATATTTTATTGGTGCGGGTTAACATAAAAAGCGCTCGTAAAGGTGCCAGTTTATTGGCCACATGGAGAAAAACGACTTCAGCAATGAGCTGTGAAGGCGATGGGCGCTGAAAGCAACACCAACAAACAACGAAATGCACGTACAGTGGGCGTAGCGGACAAGTGTCTCCAAGACAGCTGCGCGCGCGAAACGTGTGGAGGAGAACATGCGTTGCCCGCCTGGTAGGTTTAGCGCACGTCCGCCGCCAAATCTCTTGCGGCCATGTTCGACAAGCAACGGTATTTAGGAAAATTATGAGCGAAATAAAATTATTAAACAATGGACAGGCATAAAAGTATAAAATATATGTTTAAACAATTAAAAAGCGAGCGAACTTTTAAATAAACAAGTTGTTTCTGTCCTGATTTTGTTTTTGCTGTGCTCATTTATTGCTGTTGTTGTACAAGTAGCACACAAAAACAGTAAAAGCATAAATATGTTTTGGCTTTGTTGGTTTTGTTTTTGTATTTGCGGTTTTTCACCGAATGAAAATGACAAAAACGATAATTGAGTTTGACGTGAATATAATTGGTGCGAAGAAAGTGTAGTTTGTAAACGAAAAACTAGCACAACGAAGTCCCAAACTAATAAATAACAAATAACTGTGCTAGCTTTAATGGCTGAGAAATTTTCCAAAAATAATTGGAACGAGTTCAATGGCCATTTTAATGAATGGGAAGATTAATGAAATTATTTGAAGGGTCCTACCTAGTGTGATCGCCTAAAAAAGGTGATTTTTGGGTGTTTTTTAAAGGGTTTACATGGGTTTACGGGTTTCAAAAAATCGAATTTTTTATTGTCTTATTAAATCTTTAGAATATTTTTCTACGTTTTCAAGTTGATCCGAGTAATAGTTTCGGAGATACAGCCTTGAGAACTTGTGCGCTCGAGCGCTAGCTAGGCTAAGTGCACTGTCTTTAAATGTGTTTTTCTTGAATCTGAGTTTTTGAAGTCTGTTGGCAAGATTTCTCGAGAACTGAGATCTTCATGAAATTTTACACAGGTCTTTGGGATACAATTCTTAAAGATTTTGACAACGGACTTTTTTCGATTACAACTATTTGAAAAAAAAAAATGTCGCGAAATTTTAATTTATTTTTAAGAATGTCTGCCAAAAATCCATTTTTCAGTTTTTTTTCCTTTGCCCAAATTCTAAGTTTAGGTTTTAACTAAAACACGTATTTTTTCACTTTAGATGATCTTGTAAGGAGTTGTCTTGCCAACGTGGGCGCATCTTTTTTCCGAGTGGTCAACGGAAATGGCCGGGTTTAAAATATATATTTTTCAAAAATTTCAGAATTTCTTTGTTAATAGTGTATGTTTGTAACAATAAAAAATTTTAATAAAATATTTTATTTTTTATATGAAAAATATTTGTTGACAAAGACTGTTTTCTATCCGAGGAAACCCGAACGAACACAAACTAAAGGTTAAGTAGTGATTATTTATACAGCTTCTTCTTCTATAAAATTTTCATACACTGTCTAATTAACTTCTCAACTTAAGTGTAATAACTGATTTGGTTTTACAAAAGATTTATTGGCATATAAGCTCCAACCAAACCTAATGTTGGAACATAATTCTCCTTAGTGAGCTTACGGAGATGAAAGCCTGATGGCTTTTAAAACATTTTAGACGATCTAAGTATAAGTATAAAACTGCTTTAATCACGAGAGTGCAAAATTTTTGATTGCAAATTTCTATGGCACACTTCGTTAGAATTGGTACTCTTCAGCAAACTTCGGTATTCTGCGGTCACAAGAGCATACAAACTTGTACATACATAAGTACATTTGTGCATTTTTCATTGGATCATAAATTTCAATTATGTACGTCCAAATATTCCAAGACTTATCAATCATACTCAATTTATATGTATGTATCAACCAAAATTAGTATGTGTGAATGCGAGGAATTTGAAGAAACTTCAAACAAAGAACAAATAGAGGGTGAGAGGTATTCAAGCGCGTCTGCAAGCGGTGAATTAAGGGGCGTTTGACAATATCAATTGTAATATTTTATTAAAATTTTGTTTTTATAAATTGTTTAACAAACTATTATCACACTTTTGTTTTTTTATTATTTTCTTAATAAGTATTTTTTCCGAAATTTTATTTTCTCTCCTCCTTTAACTGTAAATTACACTTTTATTAGCTGATTTGACTGTATGTTTGTATGTAACTACATATGTATAGTTGTAAATTTGATGCAACAACAAATTACACAAACAAAATGATCGTTTAATAGTTATATAACTTTTTCATTTAGGCAACAACACTTTTTATTTCAAATTGATTGAGCTAAATGAACGGCTGACACACTTACACTTCGGCGCTACAAATTAAGGAAAAAATGAACGGTTAACTAAAAAAACAACAAACTACACCGGAATGTAAGCTTGTATGTGAATTGATGAAAAAAAATTAATAAAAAGCAGAAGTCACCACACTTCTTGCGCCGAAGCGGGAGCGTGGTGGACGGAGACAGGGCTGCAAACGACAAAATAGGTAAATCATCAAATGAAATATTCATTAAAGCGTTTTGTTAAATGATGACACGAGAAAAACGTGTGCGTGTGTCTGATATTATTATAACGGCACTTTATAGGCATATCAATACAAAGCCACTTTCAGTTCGCCTTTGAAGAATGCCAGCCAAAGTGCTAGTTGGGGATCTACATACACACATACATACACATGTACTACATGCATTACCTACATATATTTGTATTTATGAACATATGTATGTACAATAATTCTAAGTGTTTCAATATACATATGTTTGTATGTAGTTGTATACGAATTTATTTACGCGTGTGTTTTCATTTGATTGAAGAAAATTGTTTATAGCGTACGAGAAAATGTCATAAAGCGCAATGTGCCGGCAGCAATTAACCTGATTATGCAATTAAAAGCACCGCACACATTGCTTCGATGTGGTCTACTGACCGCAGCCGTCAGGCGACACGTGTTGCACAACAGCAAAAATCATGGCACATAGGTGAGTTCAGCGAGATGACTAGGAAAGTCCACAAGTCCAACTTCCCAGTTGAAAAAAATTATGCAAATTTTAATGGAATTTAGTGCGTTCGGTGTCACCCTGTATTAACTGTCACTACATTTTGCCACTTCCGTAAGTGACTGCACGACGTGCAAAAATGTTATTATCACAGGATCATCATGTGACAACACTAACGTGTGTGTGTAAATTTGAGTGTGGCATTCTCCATTCAGCGGTAAGCGCATAAATTGATTTCCTTGATTCGCTGTTTTCGCGAGTCAGGTCTCATGTGCTTGCTCAATAACGCTCAAATTGCCTTTGATGGAGGCCATAAATTATGGGGACTTAAGCGAAATGCTTAGAAAAAGAAAATCATAAGATTCAAAGATGACTAAGCAGAGAAGCGCTCTCTTCCTTTCTTTATTTTAAGTCCATTTTATAAAAAACAAAATAAATAAATAATGAAAAATAATAATATAAAAAATAATAAATAAAATAAAAATCAAAGAAATTAAAAAAAAAACAATAAAAAAATAAAATAAAAACTTTTAATATAATTCCATTTTATAAAAATAAAAAAATAAAAAATTTAAAAAAATTTAAAATAATAATTAAAAAAAAATTAAAATAAAATTAAATTAAATTAAAAATAAAAAAATCACTGTGTCACTGTATCGATTCCTTTTTGCTCTAATCCGAATTTATAATATTACTAATTGAACTAATTAATTGCAGTATAAAATTATTTTATATAATGATTACATTTTTAATTATTTATTTATTTATTTATTTTTTTCATGGCGCTCAGTATGGCTGGAGATAATCCAAACTATCGGAAGTTGTAAAACTAACCTCATCATTATCCACAATTACAAAAACAAATAAGAAAAATTAAATTTATTTCCATTCTCACAAATATTTAATTTTCCTAAATATTTATATAACAGCACCGCGGTAATTAATTACAAATACTCAATTATTACAAAGTAATGTTCGAATGATATTTATTCACCTGCTAAGTACTTTAGTCAAAAATCGAATATTGTGTACATTAACTGCAATTACAACAACAGCAACAACATAAGACCATATAACAAACACAATTACTGGCGAAACACATTAAATGGCAGCACAAAAACGCATTTGCATCAATATTCAAGTGCATGTGAAATTAAGCCATAAATTAAAGGACTTAATTACCGACATTACTATTGAAAATTAAAGCATTTGCATAAATAATCAAATAATAATGATTATGCCTTTTTTTCGTTGCATTCGCGCGATCGCTCGCTTTTGGTGCAGAAATGAAAAGTGGCGCACGCCGCCAAAGCAGCAGCAAAGCCAACACAGCTCACAACACCGACAACAACAAAAACAACAAACGAGGGAAGCAAATTCATGCGAAACTATTAGTAGTTTTGCGCAAAGAGTACATTTGCAAAAATTACACAAATAAAAGCAAATAAACAAAGTGCGCGCCACATAAGAGCGCCGTCGCATATATGTGTATGTGTGTGTGTGCGGAAAGCAGCAATGCATTTTCAGAATATGCATTTGAAAGGCGTAATTTGTTAAAAACTAATGGAACAGCAGCAACGCTTGAATTATTACAACTGATTGCCGGGCGCTTTAAGCACACACACACATATATACATATATCCATTGATGGGTGCGTGTGTGTGTGTGTAAACGGTGCAGTGGTTTGATTTATTGGCGCATAACTCATTGAGCTCCACCTTTGTGTTTATTTGTTTATTATTTATACGCTCGGGGCCATAAACAAAGCGGAAATTGCAATACCTGTGAGAAAAATGCGAATTGCTAGGTAGGCCTACGCTTTTATTACTACAAAAGCACCAACAACAAACAACAAACATGTGTAGATAAACAAGCGCTCAGCTCAATATGCACAATAACTTCCAGTGGGATAAATGACGGCGTGCGCACATCTGGGCGGCGGGTGTGAGAACGCCACCAGCGGCAAGGGGGCTCAATCAAAATAAACAACGCGCCTGTACAGGTTTGTAAGTGCATGCGGCACGTTGCTGGGTAGTGAGCAGTATTAGAACATGATATTGCACGTTCACGCGCTTCTAATGGGAAGGTGCCACAAGACATCAAACCATTTGAAGCTTCCTCAGTTGTTGTTATTGCTGGTGTTGTTTCGCTGTTTTTCTGTAGTTTTTTAGTTCACGCGTTGGGGCATTAGCGTTGTCGGAAATTGTCGCACATAATTCACCAATAAGGTGCGAATTGATATTTTGAAAAGCATTAGTACTTAAATACAAAAACAAAATGTGTGCTGCGAAGATGAAAGCGACACTGTCGGCGACGAAATAAGGTGCGCACAGTGGGTCGGTAAGCGCAAAATGTTGAGGAATTTGATACAACGAAATGTCTTGTTTTGCGCATTTGCAGTAGAAATTAATAAAATGACAAAAACTGACAAACAAGAAATATTTTTAAAAATTTATAAAATTGGAAAAAAATAAACAACAACAAAAATTCAAAAATTTTAAATTAATAAAAAAATTAATAAAATGAAAAGAAAATATTTCGAAAATTTATAAAATTAAAAAAAAAAAAAAATTTATAAATTTATTAAAACAAAAAATTCAAAAATCAAATTAAATTAAAAAAGTTTTTTTTGATTTTATAAATTTTTTTTTATCATATAAACTTTGAAATTATCATTTTCCAATTTTAAATATATTTAAAATAATATACATACATATGTGCATATATTTATAATTTGTTATAATTATATTAAATAAATTAGAGAATTGTCTGAATTTAAAATAAAACAAAAGAATTATGAAATATTAATTATTTTATTTTTAGACCTTTCGAAAAAGTTTTTGTCAAAAAAATAATGTTTTAGTTTACCATTGTTAAGGGGCATATGTAAGTACTTGTAACTAAAAAAAAACATTTTTTGTATAGGAAATTTTTTATAACTAAAAAAAAATAATGTAGTTTAGTAAAAGACGCTCAATTATAAAAAAAATTAAAATCTTTTGATCTTGTAGCCGACCTACAGGATAACTTTCGAAAAAAGGTGTGTGGCGGTGAGGAAAAATTTTCTGTTTAAAATAATGTCAAATGCAAAAACCAACAAAAAATATATTACAATACATAAATACAGGTAATGCTCGAAGAACTGGTCAAAATTTTGATGCTTGACCAAATTTTCTGTGAAAAATCTTAAACTTCAGAATGGCTTACAAATCAGAAATTGTATTCCTTCGATCATTACCTGAAAAATATATGCATCTATTAAGAACGTCAAGTCTGTCCGTCTAGCCGTTTCAGGAGAATTTTTTCTTAGGGACTCTGGAAACAGCAGTTCGAGATATACATACGTTCATATCTTCGAAATAATTTGTCAGATCAACTTCAAAAAATATTTTCAAATATTTGTACATACATACATTCGATATATGTATGTTATATGCGAAACAAAAAAAAAAACATTTTTTGAAAGTGGTTATAATCCTTAACATTAATAAGCAAGCTATGTGAGAAATATTTCTGAGGATATATGTACAATATTTCTGAGCAATCGCTGTTAAATCGACACACTGTGCGCCTACGCGAATCTTTCGCCTATACAAACACACACACACATTCTGCTTTGACAACTAGTTGATGGCATGGGAAAACTGTATGTATATTTATAGTTATTGCAGCAGGCAGCAGCGTTGCTCGTATTTCAGCGCAATAATTTAGTTAAATTGTTGTTGTTGCCTTTATAAATTGGCGCGTCTTTTGAGAATGCATAAATTTTGTTTGCTTAAATTTTTGCTTTGATTTCGCTTTTTACGAATTCTAACAAAAGAGAGCTTCTCCTCATTACGTGATGTTTCCCCCCCATTAATTCCTTGAGTTTTTCGCCGACTGAGGCAAATGCTGAATATCTCGCAGACTTTGTATTGTTAGACTTAAGCCATGCTATAATTCTTAACGAATTTATTATAATAGCTTTTACGAGCCAATAAAGGTGTGCGTGAAGAAATGTGATGTGGCGTAGGTGGGCGGGTGATGGCGCTGGCGGCGGTGACGCGCGGCTGTTTCACTCATATTTGCCTGCACGTCAAATCGGGCGGCGACGATAAATTCAAATAAAATAAACGAGAGCGTGTTATTATTTACGATTATGCGCCGTCGAACAGGTGAAAGGCAACAAAAATTAATTGTTGCACACAATAAAGTATATTTATGGATATTTTATTGTCATTGTTGTTGTTTCACGCTTTTTTTTTCTTTGATGGGCAACTCTGCCAAAGGTGACATTGAAATTTATTTTTGATGAGTTTAAGTTGGTGCAGCGGCAGCGGTGGCGACTTATGTTGTAAAATGTGTTGCACGAAGCGAAGAAGCGTGAATTTATTGTTCAAGGTGATTTGGATGATTTATCATAACGCTTTTACGATTTTCCTTCGGTAATGCTGTGCTTAACATGTCACTGCGGCGACACAAATACGCTGGAATGCAGGCCAAACCCTGCGCGCACACACGCACGGCTCTTGCCGCCATTCGCCTTATTTAGCAGAGAACTCCCGGAGACTATTAAAATGCATGCAGCCATTTCTGGTGGCGCAGAAAAACTGTTCACACAAAGTCACGGCGAAAAATGAAGCAGAAAACGCCGAACCATGTAAATGCCATGCTCACAAGAGCAACAACTAAACCAAGCACTAAATAGAAGAAAGCGACTAAAAACATGCAAAAATGTAATGAAAAAATCACGCTTGCAATGGGAAAGCAAGACGGTCGGCAACAGCGCCAACTGGTACGGCTCGAGACGCTGCCTCAGCCGCCGACACTCAGCTGCACCACAAAGGGCACAGAAATGTGCATTTTTCATGCAGAACGTCATGGATGCAGATTTCTATATTTAGCAAGCGAACGGCTGAGCACCAGCGTCAGATTGACTGCGTGATGCACCTTTTGAAAATGGAGCCGCTGGCGGACGCAATGTGGCTACCTAAAGTAAATGAGCAAATATGTTGCATGTAATTCAAGCATGCATGCACCAACATACAAGTGTGAATGTGTGTGTGTATGTGCAGGGAATGGACAGACTGCAGAATGACTGCGGCTGAACAGCGTGAGCGAGCGGAAAAACACGGTCAAGGGGACTGCGTCAAGGAGCGCTAGTGTCTAACTAAAGGCGTTTGTGCGCGGTGGCAAAGTACATGCAACAAATATACTAGGATGTTTGTATATGTGTCAGCGTGGTGAAATTGGAATACAATGTTGAACAATACTTATATGCATAGCTCTCCACATATGTGCTTGAAATTATGTACATAGCCATACATACATATGTATATACATATATAAGTGTGTACATGTGCGCTGACGATAATTGACTTTTCAGTGATGCCTTTAAGATTTCTCAAGCGGCGCACAGCGATCGCTTACCTAAGTCACCTTTCCGTTGCCCATTGTAAAGGTGGATTGCGGTGCCACTTGAGTGCCGCCATGTACGGCAAGCAGTTGAGCCGCATACATACATGCGTACTTAAAGGCACATTTGTAGGTGAGTTCGTGTGCGTATGTAATCTCAAGCGGTGCTATTGTGTCTCTAAATATAGCGCGTAGGCAGCAGCGAGGCATGAGTAAATACACAACTAATGCTCGGCTTTGACTGCGATTTGCCACAATGTACGAGTATTTGTTTTCATTGGCATTCGCCTTCATAAAAACAGCAGCAACACTTAAGACATATGCGTCTGTGTGTGTGTTTGTGTGTATTCACATGTGGGCCTTTGGAAACCCTCAATTACCTCCTACCTATGATTGTGCTATTGGAATGTCCAAATGCTAGGTAAATCATACCTACGCACATTAGTGGCCTCACATATGCATGTATGTACGATATGCATGTTTGTGCGTGTATGTGTGCACATATGCGACTCATGTGTTTGCACGCTCGTGGGAGTGTAATTTCTGTGTTTGAAGTGGCATTGTTGCTACACAAATGTAAAATGAGATAATCGGTTAATGTGTGCGCCTAGGTAATGGCCAACCACGATCGGCAGTAAGAAAGTTATTGAAGTGAGAGGATTTTTTCAAATTGACTGCTGTGGCTAATGAAGGCGTAGAGGTGCAAACAAATGCAAATACATGCATAATGTTGCTTTAAGGCACTTCATATAGGCAATAGTACCACCAAAATTTGCAGATTTTTTAATTGAAAAATTGTGGAATAAACATTTAAAATTTAATTCATAATGCCAAAAATTTATTATTTAATTAAAAAACGGAAATACATATAATTTATAATACCAAAAAATGGCTAATTAATTAAAAATCGGAAAAAAAATCTTTAATCCGAAAATTTAATTTTAAAATCAGTACTAAAAATTTATATTTTTGTTTTTTGTTTAAAAATTGGAGTAAAACACAAAACCATTTGTATTTTTACATATTTCTAATTGGAAGAAACTATAATCAAGAGTAATTTAATGAAAATAAGACAAGAAGAACTAAACAATTGATATTTAAAAAAAAATTCTTTTTCATAAGATAACCAAAATAATATGTGGATCACACAGTAAGAAAACTCAAAATAGTTTAAAAAACGTGTTTTTGCATTTTTAATTATAATTAATTTTAAACAAGTGACTAAACTCAAAATAATTTAAAAAATGCAATTTTGCACTTTTAATTAAAATTAATTAAAAAAAATAATTGTAAGTAAAAATTCCAAAAATCCATTTTTTTAAATTATTTTGAGTTTGCTTACTTATTAAAAAATTACTACAAAAAATTAATTATAATTATATAATTCAAAAAACTCATTTTTAAATTAATTAAAAAATTAATTATAATTAAAAATGCAAAAATTTTAAATTAATTATAATTAAAATGCAAATTTTTTTAATTAATTATAATTTTAATGCAAAACACATTTTTTTAATTATTTTGAGTTACTTAATTAATTATAATAATAATAAGATTTTCAATCCGAAATCTTTGATTAAAAATTATAAAATTATTTGTAATTAAGGTATTTTAAATTACAAAATAAAAAAGAAATTATTATTAATTGTTAATTAAATTATCTTCTTAATGTATTACTTGCAACGCTGCTACACCTACACATTTCATAGGACAAACATTCAGAAAAAATATCGCACTTGCGAAGGATCCTACTCCTCCCAACTTCATTGACACCTTCGAAATTATTAATAAATAATTTAATTACTATCTCCTAAATATATAGATATGTATGTATGTATAAGATATCCGCGAAAATACCTTTAAAAACTAAAAACAAACGAAAGCTCAACCAGAAGCTTTTGTGAGTGGGAAATAACTTCGTTAAAAACTCCAATAGTGTTAAATGTGTAAAAACTCTATTTGGCAAATAATAACGGTTGCAAAGCGGTATTTATTTTGGCATTTTCCGTCACAATTACAGTGCAATCGCATGAAATTTATTGCAATTGAGCCGAAACGCGCCAAACGAAGTGCGCCGGCAAGCAAACCACACACAGTGTGTGCAAAAAGTCAGCCAACGGCACGGCGTCTGCTCCTTTTCACTGGTCGAGTGAGTTCGTGTTTGTGTGTGTATGGGAGCAATGGAAATTGTTTACATGTTAATTCGGCTTTGCGCAAAAGCAACGCCGTGCACAATGGAAATTATGTGCAGAATCAGAAATGAAAGAATTCAAATAAAATAAACTTGCTCAATAGCAAACAAAATAAGTCAAATCAAACAAATACAAATAAATAAAAAACATAATAAAAGCAAAGCGAACAATTTTCGCCACATTTGTTAAGTGTTAAAAAGTCACTATTTTGGACTTGGGCCGCCCAGCTGCAACACATGTGTAGATATGCACGTGAATGTGCATATGTGTTGCTGCAGTCACATTTATGTATGTGTGTGTGTGCGTGTTTAACTGTTTCGGCTGCAATTATAAATACCCTTTGGGTAAAATTTTTTCGGCAGCCGCCAACAGCAGTGCACCTACAAAGGATTTCGGCTTTGAGTGAGTGCCGAAAAACACGTCAAATAAAAGCGAAAACAAGAACAACAATGCCAAAAAAGCAATTGGTATGTAAAATGAAATGGCTCTGTTCTGCCTTTGAGCGAACGGAGCAATTTCCAAAAAATGCGCTTTTTAAATAAATTCAACTGCATACCTCTATTTACATATATATAAATGTGTGTGAGTGTATGTTTTTGTTGTATTTTTATCAGCGCTACCACTGCCTGCATGCATATGCTGTGTGCCTACGATAGCCGAAAATAAACAAGAAATTAATAAAACACAACAACATAACAAATTTCAAGCCATTTCCACAGCACAATTGTTTCAAAGATAATTCCGTCCAACCGCCGCGCCGCGCCGCCCGAATACTCGTGCATACGCACAGCTACGAGTATATGTGTGCTTGTGTGTGCGAGCATATGCGCCAATTGTACAAAGGCCGCATTTTATTTAACAACTCCGGCGCAAAATAACGGCTGAAGCCAAATAAAATAAAATTAAAGTAATTACAACAAAAGAAATATTGGCAAACAATTTACCTTCAGCGAAAACGCAACAGCCAACCGACGAACCAAACCGATGGCGGCAACCACAGTAAGAAAAGTAAACAAAAATAATTTGCACAAAGAAATTGACACGCCGGCAGGCCAGGCCAGTGTGCGGCCACGTTGTAGCTGGGCGGTGGACAGTAAAAAGGGTGGTGGTGGTGGTGGCAGCAAATATCTGCAGTTGTGTGCATGTGTATGCGTGTAGGTGCTGCGGTTGCACTGCAACAAAAGCTACCTTTGTTATATGTACATATGTATGTGTAGATGAAGCTGTGTGTGTCCAACGGCAGCACGAAATTTACACCAAATTCATTTTCGGATTGTGCTCGCAATGAAAAAATAAAAATTAAATAATAAAAGGAATTTTTTAAAAAAAAAAAAGAGGTTTTTGCTGCGTGCTAGCCTTGCTGTGAGTTACATTGATTTATTAATCGCTTTTCTTTCGGCGGTTGGCCAAAGCTTTGCGATAGGCTACAGGATGCGCCCAAGCAGATACACCATGTTGCCGTGCAGGGAAGATGAAAAACGTTGCTAAGGTTACACGATCAGTATAATCGTCTATCTTGGAGCCAGCATTAACACACAACAAAGTCAGCGTCGAGATCCAACGCAGGATAACTCCTGCCAACAGATGCAACTTCGGACTGAGTAGGTAAGAAGTAAATTCAGCTGTACGAGATATATGATGGCATTGGCATAGTTCAACGAATTAAGATATAGCAGCGACGCTGGCTAGGTCATGTCGTCCGAATGGAAGAGAACACTTCGGCTCTGAGAGTATTCGATTCACTACTCTCCGGGGGAAGCAGAGGAAGAGGAAGACCTTCACTCCGTTGGAAAGACCACGTAGAGAAGGACTTGGCTAGACTTGGAATCTCCAATTAGCGACAAACAGCGAAAAGCAAGAACGACTGGCGTGTTGTTATAGAAGAAGGATCAATTTGATTACAGGGTATTGCTCTAGCAAAGTCAAAAAAGGTATCAGGCGCCAATAATAGTGGGAGAACAACAGTTTTTTTTTGGAAAAATAGTTCTATTATATAGGTTCTAGTTCAGGAATGGAAAACGCACTTAAAGGGTGTAACGGTACTAAAAAGCCTTCGTATGTCGAAATTCATCCTCATATGTACATATGTATGTGACTGCTTCCACATCAACCTTTGCGGCAAGTAGCAAAACTCAGTGTTATGCGGAAGGAGTTATGGACACCAGAGATTTTGGACTTATGAGAGTATAGTGCTTTTATATTGACAAATGTATGGATATTAAATGCGTATTTAATTTCTGTAAAATTGAGAAAACTCTCAATAGCTCAAATGAATTATACAAGGTCTGTCGCAAAAGAAACAGAACTTTTTAAATATAACTGTTTCTGCTGGCATCACCTATTGGTGGGTATATGAAGTAAAAAGTTTGATCTCTTATTGACATTTCGTAAAATTTTTAAGACAATTGGATAACTACAATCGATGTTATCGATCAAAAAGTGTTAAAGTTTAAGACAATTGGATAACTACAATCGATGTTATCGATCAAAAAGTGACAGCAGCTTTTGGTCAGCGGTCGTAAAATGCAAAGAGCAAATATTAAATTTTGTTTTAAACTTGGGAAAACGTTTAATAAAACATTTCAAATGATGAAAAAATGGTGATCAGTTCCTATCCCGTAGTAATGTGCATGAGTGGCTTAAGCGATTCCAAGAAGGTCGTGAGTCGTCTTCAGAAGTCAAAAATAAAGACAGTGCTGATTTGTTTTTGCGATTCCGAGGGCATTGTACACCGAGAGTTCGTCCTACCTAGCCAAGCGATTAATGCTGTGTTTTACCTTGGTCTTATGAAGCGTCTTTTGTCACGCATTCGTCGTGCTCGACCACAACACCGTGAGGCAGGGTCCTGGCGCCTGTTGCCCGATAATGCGCCGTGTAATCGGTCGACGCTTGTCTCTGATTTTTTGACAAAAAACTCGATATTAACCATTAATCACTCACCCTACTCACCTGATCTGGCACCTTGTGATTTTTACCTATTTGGAAAACTTCATTTGCCCATGAAAGGACACTGGTTTCATGACATTTCAGATATCCAAAAGGCGACGACCGATATTCTCAAGAGCATTCCGAAAAAGGAAACTACTTTGAATAAAAAAAATATAACTTTTTGAAAAATATTAATTTTTTGTTGTTTTTTTAACAGTCCTGTTTCTTTTGCGACAGACCTTGTATATACCGACCGATTTTCTATTAAACGCAAGGCATTTAAAAAATCGTAAAATTTAACAGGCACATCCGTCTTATATTTTGCGATACTTTCCGTTTCTCATTCATATTAGGAAAATATATTATAAACATATGGATGTATAGTATATGCGCCTGTGTACTTGAAATCGATGGCGCAAATCGGTGAAATCGAAAATGCACATCTATTAAAATGCGCGTCGCTCGCTGTCCCAAAGAGAATAGCCAAGAAACAACGCGGCGGAAGCTTCGTTGGGAAAAAGCAAAAGCAACAAACGAAGAACTAAAATAGCAAACCAGCAGGCGGCAGACGAAATTGGCAAAATTTCAAGCAAGCTTCCACTTGGCAGACGCTGGACGCTGCAGCTGCGGAAGGACAACAAGAACAACAACGTGAGAACCGAAAACCTTTTACTATCAATGAAAAGTTCAAACTTGTTAGCATAATTTCGATGTTGTTTGCCTTTGCCTACTTAAACATGAATGAACGGAAAACTGAAGAAAAGCAGTTTACCTTAAAGAAAACAAGCCACAAGCTTAACACGAACTAAAATCAAGGCGAGGGTTGGGGTAGGTAAATTAATTAGCAGCAAGAAAGATTGGTTTAAGATTAAACTATATTTGACTATCTAGTATCTAAATGGATGGAACCACTTGCGAACTAGGAACTATGGTGTATATATACGTTATTGTTTTTTTTGTGTTTCTTATATACTATGTATGTATGTAAGTACATGCACATACTGTAAGTCTTAGAGATGCACATTACTGCTCAAAGAGTAAATATTCGGCACCATTTTGTTGTTTAAGACTCATGCCTCATGGGCGAAGTGACAGCAGCAACAACAACAGTAAGAGCATAATTTTGCTCTTACAACAACAATGGTTATTAAACTGACAGTCAACGTCAACTAGCCGACAAACACTACAAATGATTAATTACCGATTTGCAGTCGCCAGGAACGAAGACACTGAGCCAGCTTTAAGGAATGCCACTAGAAGAAATTGTGAAGTAGAATCTTCAGAAATTAAAAGATGTTGGGCTGTTTCTAAGGCATAACGACTTTTTAAGGTGGTGTATTCTTAATGCTGGCTTCAAAAAATATTGAAACAAAATTAGTTGGAATTTGCAGAAAAAGATGCCTGTAGCCAAGTTATTGGGTTTCGAAGCATATTTTTGAAATTTCTACGAAAAACGGAAACCACATGTATAGCGAGTTCGTGGTTTTTTGACATAATCATTAAGTTAGCCATAAGACCATAAAAGGAGCCCACAGTTATTGAATTTTGTCAGTTAAAGGTTTATATGCAGTTAGAAGGCGGAAAAAGTGAATTTTCAAAAATTTTTTTCTGAAAAAACTTTTGAGTTTATTGATCCAAAAATTTGTACACATATTATGGTATCTTTTCACTGTCTTTTAAGACTTAGTATTAGTAAGAACATTTATTTGGAAAAGAACTGCAGCTGATCTGCGGGAGCTTCTTCAAAACAAGAAAGTTATTGAAATTTGTCAGTTAAAAAAGGTTTCTTGATGGATATGTATTAGAATTTCAAAAATATAAATATTTCAAAATTCACATACATATTTCCTTAATATTTAGGTATATTTGGTTGAGCAGCCATTGCTTTCAGCCGTCGCTAATTCAGCTGTTCCGCAGCTTCTAGAGCTTCGGAATTTTTTCGCCATGCTCCCATGTGTGCTCTGTGCTCAATGCCAACAGCGTAAAAACTATGAAAAATATCTTTTTGAAAAGTTATGAAAACTTGCAGCTAAATAATATTTTCATTAACAAAAGTATTAACAAGTCAACAAAATGTGAGATAAAAATACTGAAGCGGAAAATGGCGCACAAACACCGAAACGAATGAAAGAGCACGGCTACTTGCTTTCTGGTTTATAAGCGAAATAGTGATGACAATAAGCTAACGTGTTAAGCTTGATTTATGAGAATTGAAATAAGGAACATGGTGACCAACGGAAAAGAAATAACGTGCAAAGGTGTGGCCAGATTTTGAAAAAAAAAATTAAATTACGAAGACTTGATTTTAGAAAATGCAAAAAATAAATTTTTTTAATATTTTTGAATTAAAAAAAAATGTTTAAAAAAAAAAATTAATTGGGAGAAGCATTTTTGATTTTAGAAAATAAAAAAAATTTATTTTCAAAATATTTTTGACTTTAGAAAATAAAAAAAATATATTTTCAAAATATTTTTGGTTTTAGAAAATGTAAAAAATATATTACAATATTTTTCAACAAAAATTTGTACATATGTACTATATATACATATACCTACCACACATTTTTGATATTTTTAGTTTCAGAATTTTTCAAAATAATTTTGATTCATAAAAGTAGTAAATAAACTACTAATTTCTTTGTGTTACCTAGCCTTTGTTCCTAATTTATTTACAAATAAGCAGGCAAATTTTTAAAATATGGCGACGCTAAACTTGAACACGCGAGTGCATGTGTCTCCTATACTGCCTTGTGCGTCTGTGTGTGCTCAAAACATGTGCCCACTTAAGAGCCCCTCCGCATTATGGACGCCACAAATGTAAACCACGAAATACCTCTGGCTTTTGGCGAACATGTTTCTATAAACACGCTCGTATATGTATAAATAAGCTTGCATAGACGCCACTGGGTAACCCCCTTGAATCACAAAATTCTGATTTATTGTTGCTGTCGCGTACTATTTTGCGACACAAAGGTGTGTGTGTGTGCATGTGTTCTTGTAAGTGCTCATTTACATACAGACAGATGTGTATCACCTGTTTTCGTGTGTGCTTGCGGGCACCATTTTTCAAATCAAACGTCTACATAAATACATACAAACGCACAATGAAAATATGCACTGAAAACTTTCATAAATTTGTAACCAGTTCGACAAGCGCAATTAATTATCTTGCTTCAAAATAAACGGCGAAAGCGAAAACATGCAACATTTCAATGTTCCATCAATTCATTTTGTTTTCGTAAGGTGCGTCGCGTTCGCCTGCGTTCTCAGCTGTTTAACGCCGTCAAAATTAAATTAACTCAACGCAAGTTAACTTGTCACTTAATAATGAAATATTTAGTCGCGAAATATCTTGGCGTCAACAACAATTAAAATGAACATAGAAACGAAATTAACATGCGGCTACAGTGGGCGCTGGCTAACTAGAACTAATCGGAAGGTTTTGCGCGTTTCACTAAGCAAAGAAAGAGGTATACTTCGAATATAATAAAAAAATATATATTTTTACAAGTGCATTGATTTCATTTCATCAAGGAGGTTTTTGCACACTTTGCTCCACTGTACACCGCCACCCACACACCGCTCCAACCATCCGTCCAAAAATATGGCCCGTCACTGATTTTGACCTGTTTAACAAATTGAAAACGGCTCAGCATTTAGCCGATTGTACGGTTACACATTTGATCGATTACAACGTCAACAGCGGCTAAGTGCGTTCGCGCCTTTCGGGCAGCGCGTCGCCTGCTAAATCGCCTAACCAGCACAATGCCAAGCAACAACACTAATAATAAATTATATTTTTACGTATGAGAGGTGATTATCCTCATACACATATGTATAAATATACATATGTATACATGCGTATGTGCGTATGTATTGGTTGTGGGCAACCTGCAGCCATTTTTGTCTTCTGTCCTCAGCTGCCAGCTCAAGAGGCATTTGAAAAAGTGCCACAACAACTAAAGAATTAGCGAAGGATACAAGCGTCCGTCCGAGTTAACGCAATGTAGTTGACTTCTGCTGTTGCGTGGTGCTGAAGGCAGCGTGTGGACGTGCGCAATTAATCTGCTGGCGTTTGAGCAAAATTAATTGCGCTGGATTAAGGTGTTTGTAGCAAGTTTTTATATATTGTTTAAATTCAGCGTGTGCACAATTTTGAGAAAGTAATAATGGAATGAAATAAATGGTGGATTCTAGGAAAAAATTGTGTAAATAAAATTTGTAAAAAAATAAATAAAAATAAAATAAAATAAATAAAAATAAAAATAGAAATAAAATAAAAAAATAAAAAAAAATAAAATAAATAAAAAAAATTTAAAAAAATAAATAGACAAAAAAAATAAATGAAAAAAAATAGAAAAATAATAATTTCGTGTAAAAAGTGCACAGAAACACAAAAAACGAATAAAACAAAAATAATTTTCCACATTTATTTTAGTTTATTGCCAGCGACTGCTTTTAAAATTTTCTCACCACATTTCAACTATTTTTATATATTTTTTATGCTTTCCTATTTCTATGCATTTCAGCACTGGCTTCAGCGCCTATTATTCTCTCGACCAATAAGCATCATACACCTTTATGCATTTCATAAATTCGCTTGGAACGATAATTGCGCTGGCGGCGCTGCAGCGTCAAATTCAATTAACTGTGTGAATTTCCATTCGTGTCCAGTCGTGGCGAACGAATTGGAGTTGCCGAGCGCCCAAGCAGCGCACCTCCTTCGCACCTATGCTTATGTGTTTGCATGCATTTTTCATTATTTATATGCCTGCTTAGTATGTGTGTGTGTGTTTGTGCATTGTTGCAGCGCATTTAGTTCGCACCTTCAATTTGCTGGAATGAGTTTATCGCATTGACAGGTTTATGTTTTGTTTACGCTCAACTTCGACATAGCCATCAGCACACACACACACACATACACGCATATAATTAAACGCCAGCGGGTGTGTGCCACCTTCACTCGCCCCGCCGGTGCTTGCGTTTGTCAGTTAGTCAGTCGCACATGGCAATAATACCACCAATAATACCTAGGCACATATACACACACACATACAAATGTACAAGCTTTATTCGTTAGTGTGCGTGTGTGTGCAGCACTTGTTTGGCTTAATGGAAAATCGTATTAAATTTTCAATAATTACAAAACCATCTGAGCGCTGCGTGAGAGCACTTACCGTTGCTATTAAAACCACACACACATATACATACATATACACATATGTTTGTACACATTAAGCATATACATAAAGAAATATTATAAACAAATACGCTCGAAACGCACTCATACATCTTGTTAAGCGTTATTTGCTCTGATTGCTTGCTTTTCACCGCTTCGTGCCGTGCTTCCATCCTCGTGCAGCAAATATTTTTCAATTTATTGCTTTGATCACCATTATCTGCTCTCACATCTAATTTTTATGCTTTGCATGTGCTCCAGCGCTTCCACTTACATAAGCTATTTATTTATTTAAAATAAAATATTCAAAATAACTATTTTTTGCAAGGCGAAACAAATGGGCGGCGAATTTATGCTGTCGTTGATGTATTTTGTCTAAGTTTTAGTTTTTATAGAAAAAACATAAAACATATTGGCATACAGTGTAGACTGAGTGGAATATATCAATCATCTGGCGCCACGTGTGCGGCTTTTCGAAAGGAGAAATACGAAAAATAATTCTATTAAGTTCATTGCTAAGAAATATTAAGTTGTTGCTCCAAAGATTTTCATAACGCTGTGAAGGTTAGCGTGTTTGATTATGTGTTGCATGGTGTAGTGAATGGCGATTATTTAATTTACGAAATCTAAATTTATTATAATAAGCATACGTACTACTAAGAGTAAAAATTAGTAAGACTTTGTTCACAATTTTAAAATTCTTGTTTTCTTTTTCAATCTCCCAATACACTTGTGTCAACGCTTTCTTCAATCCTCGAAACAGTTGTTAAACTTAATTTCCGAAATAGCCTTTACGTCACGTTTAATGTTTTCATAAATTGACTCAAAACGTTTTTCCCCGTAGCGCTCGTTTGAGTTTGCTAAATAGTCGGAAGTCACACGGAGCTAAATCAGGCGAATACCGTGGTTGCCGCACCATATTGGTTGAAAATTTGGCGAAAAACTAACGAAAAATCAATGATGTTCCATTATCAAGGTGCAAAAACCCAGAGTTGTCGGCTCATAATTCCGACCTTTTTACGATTAGCTTCACACAAATGACGCACAACATTCAAATATTATTCGTTGTTGGCAGTTTGGTCGGTCGGAAGGAGTCGGAAAACAATCCACATATTTTTAATTTCTGACCATCTTTGAAGTGGTTTTTCGGCTTTGGCTCACCTTGGCTATGATATTCGGCCGAGTGATCGTCTTTTTCCGGGTCGTAAGCATAGATCTACGACTCATCGTCAGTAATAATACGTTTCATGACATCCTGTTATTCGGGAAGCGAAAAAATTTAGTGATTTTGGAAGCAATCGTGCTTTCACTTTTATTAGACCCAAATGATCTTTGAAAATGGTTTTTACTGATCCTTCTGATATTCTAAAGATGCCAGTAAGATCTCTAACTCTTAATCGTCGATTCTCAAGCATCAATTGCTTTACTTTATGAGAGGATCATCAGTTGATGCTGGCCGTCCATATAGGATCACTTGTCTACTTTTAATTTCTGAAAAGAACATTTTTGCGGAATATTTGGTATATATGTATGTATATATGAATGAATTCGTACTAGAACTTGATTTTTTATTTTCCAAAATTTAAAAGCCTTTGCTAATAGGCATTGAATAGTTTATTTTCATGTTATATTTAATATGAAAAAACCTTCGATTACTAAAAATTGTATCAAAGAAGTTTTCGGAAAACTGACTAAATGTTATCATCAATCATAGAATCGACCATTTTATCATAAAAATCCACCAATGTGTAGAAATATCAATGGCTCAGGCATGTCAGTAAGAGTGAATAGGAATAGATAAACCCTAATAAATCAATTGTTACGCGAATGCAAACGGGTTTAAAAGAAAAACGACAGAGAGCTAAAACAATAAATCGCTCACCTATTTTCCGGCGACACGAGTAATCACCGCATCGAGGACACAACAAACAGATTATGACAAGTGTTACCAAAACAACCACAAAAACAAAAAGCAAACAGAGCAAAGGTAGTAGGCAAACAACAACTCAACTGTTTGCAGGAACACAAAGCAAGGATGAGCGGACATTAGCAACGAGGCACAAATATGCATAGATTACAACAGGAGCACAAACACCAAAAGCAACAACACACATACTTGCTTGCCAAACGCGGATGAGCCATGTTTCTTGTTGTCTTTGCACTGACTTTTTAACAGGCCTGTCTGACCGCTGTCTGGTCATAAATTCAGGATTCCCCGCATTTCGGCTTATTTACCTTTTCGGTTGTCTGCCACTGTCTGCCAACAACTCCATTCACACATTTCAAACGGAAGCACAGGCAGTCCTGCTATTGACTCTACGTACACAGGTGTGCGCTGCGCTTGTCACGTGACACAATGCAAAGGTAGCATGTGTTCTTGCCACAGGACCCGCCGGTGTGTACCTGTTCGCGTGCGCATGACAAAACCCTCCGCAAGCCGTAATACACGCAAAGGTGTGACTATATACTGTCTATGCGCCATACTTATGTATGTGTGTGTTGTTGTTGTTTGAGCGCAATGAGGGTTAAAACCTGTTGGCTGGCTGGCTACCTGTCTGCAAGCCAGTGTTTGCGGCGCTCCGTCTTCTTGCCGTGGGTGCGGAAGGTTGCCGACGCAGGTGCGCTCTGTCTGTTTCCACTTGCGCCTGTGTGTGTGAGTGTCTTTGCTTGTGGTTTGACTTGTGTGGCTGCCTTTTGGCTTCGCAATTGGTAGGAGGTGCTACCAATGCCAATACAAAGGCAACACCTTGTATATGTGACTTCGCCATATACACACATACATGTACAAGAGTAAATGTTTGGTAATGTAACAAATTATACGGTTTAACAGGTTGTCGTGGCATGTCGGCAATGGCGCCTTGAATGATGGTGCCATTAATGGCTGCTTAAATGCTTAAACGCCGCTAAGGTGCGGATAATTTAAATAACAAAATGATTTTTTACCTCACACATACATACATGCACGCATACGTATGTGCGTTAATGTCGCAAATTGTCGCTGTTGAAAAAATAATGCATATTCTGTGACAATAACAATAAAAATTAACAATTTGCAGGCAATTTGCTTCGCTTTTTTCGGCGCCGACAAGCGTTGTTTTTGCATTGGCCGCGCTTTGTCAACGTTTGTGGCGGGTAAAAAGAAGTGAGAAGGCATTAAATGAAATTAGCCACATGGCTGCCAAAAGCAGCGCACACAAACGCACTGCTGGCGCATGTGTGTGAATGAATGGCATTCAATTGGCCAGTTCTATGAGGTGCAGCCCAAAAGCGCACACACATTCACACAATGCGAAGGAATACAAGCGCAAGTGCCATAAAATACTCAAACATTCATTTGTGCCGTTATGAGTATGCGTTCAAATGCTCAAAACAAAAAAAAAACATTCAAATGCGTTTTACTTGAAAATATATTTTTTCGTTAAAATACTAAAGCGGTCTCACACGAAATTTGGCCGAAAAAATCAAAAGCATTTTTATAATTTTTGATTTATACGCTTTTCAAAAATTAGCTAAATATGAAAAAATAATATCGACATAATTGCAGAAAATACATAAAGCAGTTTGCTAAATGAACTTTTTTTTATAAATATTAAAAAAAATCGCAGTAGAAAATATTAAAAAAAAAATAATAAATATTAAAAAATACTACTAAATAAATATTAAAAAAATTTATCTAATTATTTTTTAACTACAAGAACAGTTGTTGGTTTTGAAATACATATGTACATATGTATGTATATAATCATGGAAAAATTTTTCTCTCCTACATAAGTGGCGAAAATATTGCATAATAACAAGTTGTCGACATAATGGTACTTTGTTATAAATATATTTTTAATAAGAATATATAAATTCTAAAAAATATCAAAACAATTAAAAAAATATGTCTAACTAATTTTGGACCAAAACTATAGTTGTTAAAAATTGTCAGGTCATAATTGCAAAATGATAAAAAATTATAGAATTTTGTTATAAAAAATATTTTCCAAAAATATAAAAATTATAAAAAATGTCTCAATACAAAATATAAAAAAAAGTAATTATCCAATATTTTTAGTAAAACTTTTCGAAAATTTAGTTATGGAATATACGTATCTATATAAGTAAGTATGTATGTATGTTACTTGATGTAAAAGGTATGAACATATTACTTTAAAAATAATTTAATAATAAGGTAAAAAGTAATATTTAGAATATTTATTACGAGTAATAATTATTTAGGTAATTCAATACTTTGTTAACTTTCGAGTACGGCTAAAATAAAAATATATACATTTTTAATTCCGTAATATTCAAATAAACAAAACCAAGTTCTGCACACGTAAAAAATAATTTTCTAAACAATAAAATAAAGTTCGGTATTTAAATTGAAATCGAATAGTGAGATTTTTTAGCTTAATCCCAGTTTTAAATAAACTATGCTCTGAAAAATTCAGAAATATTTGTCCCAAAGTAGAGGAAAAGTACAAAAACAAAGAGCACAATTATAAATAACACAATTTTTAATAAAAAAAAATATTAAAACAAAATTTTTTAAAAGAAATTTTTAATAAAAACAAATTAATCACAAAAAATATAGAAAAATAAAATAAATTTTATGAAATTGTAACCACTTCATCAATTATAATAGAAACTCTCATTTAACAACACATTTTTCCGTACATTTCAACACCCCTATTCAGCTGTGACTACCACCTTGTGTCGATCATTCAAATTCACATAGGAAACCTTTGTGTTTTCCAATAAAGAAAACGACAGTTTCGCCTACAAACAAACATCCGTATCTTACTTGGCTGCAGTGTAAACAAATCTGCTTGCAAGGGGTATATTTTACATTACCGAGAACGAGTTGAAAGACCCGCCAACAACAACCAACAACCATGCCGAACAAAAAATAATTGTTTATAAATTCAATGATCTTTTGTTTACAAATAAAGTGTTTTCCAATTATTGTTTTCGGGGCTGCTCATGGTGATGTGCCCTTACTCGACTGATAATTTTGTTGAAGCAGCATTTAAGATGTTTATTATTATTATTTCTACTTTTTTCGAGAGTTATCGCATTGAGGTAACATTGTATGCCACCTAAAGATACGAACTTCTTCGCAGGGTAGTGTGTGTGTGTGTGGAACACTTTAGAGTACTCGCTTTTATGTGCAGGCGGTGTTGACAAAAGCGTGCTTGGCTCAAACTCAAACTCTTTGCATTGTTGTTCCTGGTTTTTTGTTGTTGTTTACCTCATAGTACGGAACAGCGCGTCTTTTTGCGAACGGTAATTTGATGCCTGCTGATCAGACGGTGAATTTGTGTGTTTGTGTTACGTTTCTCCTACGGTTTAAGGTGAATTTTTCGTATATGCAATCAAGCACACATACATACATACATGCATATGTATAGTATGTACGTCGAGTATGATTTTGGTTATTTTGTATGTAATGTGCGGTTGTGTATGTTTTAAATGTAGTATACTGATCGGCCGCTTGGAGTCTTTGTATATTTGAGGCTCAGCGCAGGCTTTAAGGACCACACATCGGGTAGTGGTGATCTTGAAAAAACATACGTACATATTGTATGTATGTATTTATGTTCATAATATGCATTTGAGTATCTGTATAATTAACATAAGCGACGTGCTTTTATTTTTGTTAATTTGAGCCGCAAGTGATTGGCCGAATTATTAGGAATCACTGATGACTAATGCCTACAGTGCAAACTACTTGGGCGCTGAGCTCATAAATTTACGAAATAAATATATTTGTTTATATGCAATTTTATAAATATGATTAGGTGTTTTTTTGCAATAATAAAAAAATGTATACAAAAGTTTAAGGAACTGATTAATTCACTTGAGAAGTAAAATTGGTTGCATAATGTATTTTCTATTTTATATTTGCGAGTGGTTGGAAGAGAAAATAGGCAAAACATTTAAATTTAAGTAACCATTAAATCGGAAATTCTTCATACATATGTATGTTTGAATTTGGGAGACTTCCTTTGAAATAAGTATTTTCAATTTGATATTTCATATAGTGATGAATCGAACAGTGTCTTTTTTTGAATGCAACTGGCTAACTTGTGGGCTTGCGTTTTCCATTGAAGAAGAAATTAACCAGTGAATAATTGTTTTTGCTTTGTTGACAGGAAATGGGTTATACTGCAAAAGTACTCACACTTTGTACCTTACTTAAGCTGTGTAAGTAAATCTGATAAGCAACAGGGGGAATTTTCATAAGCAGCACAAACACATCAACAAAAAAATATACTACTACAAAATATATAAGTAATAGCTGATAAAATATTTGCAATAAAATGCATTAGAAAGAAATAAATAATAATAAATATTTAGTATATATACATGTGTGTGTGTGAATGTATAAAATTGATTTAATGGTTCTTGAGAATTATGAATGAATCGGCTGTCGGCAAATGCTAATGAATGTTTACGTCTAAATTAGCGAAGAAAAAATCACTACTAAAAGTGATAGACCATTTGATTGTCGGCGCAAATGTTGCACTGCAGCTTGGGTTATATAAAGTTCAATATAAATGCTAAAAGGTCTGTTGATAACAGGGTTTAGAAAAATAAGTAAAAGTTAAGAAAATAACATAAAATGTGCATATTTTGCAAAATCTTGACAATAATATTTATTACTCAGTAAAAATAACCGGAAGAAAACAGGAAAAATTCACCGCAGAAAATAAGAAATAGTTATGTAATAAAATGAAGTTAATAATGAATGCATGTGTGAAGTGTATTTGGCTTTTATGAATAAAGTTTAGGTACGAAAACTGGGTAACAAGTTATGATCACGAAGTCAAGCGATTTATTTTGGTTTACTGGTTAATTAGATGCCACAAGTGGAAAGCAAATTTAATAAAAAAAAAAAAATGAAAAAATATAAAAAAAATATAAAAAATTTAAAAAATATAAAAAAAAATTTAAAATAAATATAAAAAAATATAAAAAAAAAATATAAAAAAAAAATATAAAAAAAAATATAAAAAAAAATAAAAAATATAAAAGAAAATATAAAAAAATATAAAAAAAAATTAAAAATAAACAGAAAAACAGAAAAATATAAAAATTAAAAAATAAACAGAAAATATAATAAAAATAATAATAATAACGAAAAAAATACAATTTTCCAACAATTTTTTTTGTATAAAAATTCTACAATATTTTCATATAAACAGACACGGCTTGACAAAATGTCTCATTATTCTATATCAGAATTCTGCTTTTCGAGTATACGCGATTTGTTATAAGAACAAACTGTTAAAAGTAGTTTAGTCGTTTACTAATCACACTCCCAATAATCTAAAATCTAGTAGCAAGTTTTCGCCTAACAATTACAATAGTTAGTAAATATGTAGGTGTGTAAGAAATTCTCTTTACTTACATTGCACGGCGAACGCTGGTGATGATGGCATACTTTGGTTTATTATATTATCCTCTTGGCCAAAACGTGATGACGACGGCACCAGACAAGACAACATTGGAATGAGATTTCTTTGTTTGCACGCGGACTTTTGTGCTTATTCCTTGCCAAGTTGTATTAGCAAGAGCGGCGGCAATGACACTTTATTTTTGAGCGTGTTAGAGCATTATTGCACTTGGTAATATTTATTTAGTTATTATTTTAATTTAACAATGAAAATTTGTATTTTGTAAATTTTGCGTTTGGAAGTTTGCTGCTGGTTGATGTCTCGATTTTCATTGGAAAATGGCGGTGTGGTAAGCAGCTAAACAAATTGCTAATTTTGTTGCTCAAACATAGAACTTGCCAAAAATACACAGTGTGTGCTAAATGTTTGCACTTACTTTTGCTAATTAATTTATTTATGACACTTTTAGTTAGTAATTTCAGAGGCTCTCATCAGTGTTTTCGTTATTTAGCAGCGGCAAAGCAACCGGTTGTTTAGTGGAGCTGCGAGTGTGACACTTCAACTTTTTTCACGCAAGAAAATACGTTTTTTAACTTCTTTAAACACACGTTTTCAGTTTGCTTTTTCAACGTTTTTTGTATTTTTGCGAACTTTCAGCAATATACACCTTGGGGACTTATTTACTGTTGTATTCACTGTTTATTCTTACTGAACAATATTTACGTATAGCCATATGTATAGGGTATACAATATTTTCCGATTCGGCTTTGTTATTTATTTCAACACTTTATCTGGCAAATAGTGAAATCCAAGGTTTCAATTTGCTTTCAACTGAATTTGAATTAAATTATTTTTCGGGAACAACGTGTGTGTTGACCGCGCGACGTTCTGGTCGCTACTACAATATTTTGTGATGACTTTTGTGTGGCTGTTCCGCAAGCATGTTGCCGTTCTGCCGTGCTGCGTGGCTGCTGGCGGCCGCAGTCGGCACTCGGCTTGCATGTGCCGCCAACGGCTTCGTCCCAGTTGGCAGCGGCGTTGGCGAAGACGCTACCACCGCTTGCCATGCTTGTGTGTGAATGTGTGCGAGTCGCAGAGCTGTGCCAAATTGGAACCAGGAGGGATGGGTTCTAACAGTAGCGATAGCACACACGAGAACTACCCACCAATCCAACAACAACCACCAACAACAGCATCATGCGCCGCTCTGTTAAGTTTCGTCTGCCGTGTGCTCCGTGTCCGATCAGCAAATAAGAACAAATTTACCCTGTGCTCTTTCTGTTTGCTCAGCAATGCACAGATGAAAACACGGGCGTATACTCTGCAGAACACAAAATCTTCGGCTACCTTTGCTGTTACCGTAGTGCGTATGTAATTCACAGTTATATATGGTGCACACATACTTATTTACATACACACACAAATACTCTCGTAAAAATCCAATTCCTAGCGTTGATGTGTGTTTTTGTTGATTGTGCCGTTGGCTGCGCTGCTGGCTTCATTTTATGATGCTTTTCGTTTTTTTCATTTCAGTCCCTCCGAGAGGGCGGCAGCGCTCTTCTGCCACAAGGTGCGTAATATTCTCTGTGTTTGGTGTGGTGGTGGAAAGGTGCTTGTGTTGGGGTTAGTTGTGGTGGTAGTTGTGTTGGCGTTTGTGGTGTTGTTTTTGCTGCTTGCGATAACGGTACGCTTGCCATATAAATTTGTGTATAGTTTTGTTGCGTTTATTTGTTTATTCTCTGATTCTCTGCTTTTGCAGAGAAAATAAAAACGTAATTTTGCTGGTGTGCGGCTCTCCGACGTCTCACATTCGTTCATTTCTAGCCACTCGTCTATATTACAGAGCGCGAGAACATGTTCAGACACGAACTGCTAGAATTAACATACTTATGTAGCTGTTACACGGCTGATTTCAGGTTTTTTAATTTTAAATTTTGATGTTATTTTAAGTAAGCTTATGTTAAAAATTGAAAAAGAAATACATAGTATGTACATATATTTTTTATTTACAAAAAGTTAAAAAATATGGTGCTTTGAAGCAATCAGTAAGACCCACAGAAAGTGAGACGTAGTATGTATGTATGTACCTCCTAAATTAAAATTATTATTAAATAAATTAAGTGAAATTTGAAGAAGTAAGCGAGCAACAAGTGTTCGTTTTCTAAAAATGGTGTCAATGTTAAAATAAATATCGAAGGTCGCTCAAGAAAAATAAAGTAAGATCTGGGGCCCACCGTTAGCAACATTTCGTAAAGCGATGAGTTTTTCTTAGTATTATCCAGCTCCATTGTTAGTCACAAAACGGTAAACGGACGAGATTGGTGGATACATTCCAAAATGTACTGTGAGCACACGGTAATTAGAATGGTAGAGCTGCTTCTAGCAAACTACTGTTGCTAATACTAAATAAATGATAACATATTCTTCTTCTTTATTGGCTTACGCGGTTATAGCCGAGCTTATAACATCGCGCAGTACCCGCCGGGAGAAGCATAGAAAGAGGAAGGCCTCCGGTCCGTTGGAAAGACCAGGTGAAGAACGTTTGGAATCTTCAATTGACGCCAAACAACGAAAAGGAAGAATGACTGGCGCACTGTTGCAAATAATAACACAAAAGACTCAAATTTCAATTATTTATTATTTGGTAATATTCTAATATTGTATTGGTTATTGTAAGGTTCATAAGGATCATTTCGACTTCCAATTAATATTTATTCTAAAACGCAAGGTTATATTAATTTGAAGATGGTATTTGAATTCAATAAAAATTTATAATTTCTGTAAAAATTTCTCGGAATTTTGATTAAATCTATAAAATTACAAAAGAAAACATTACCTAATTACGTTATCGTAAAATACGAACTCGCTGAACAGCACCACGGTGCTAAGTACTTATGTTAAAATTTTTTCTTAGAGCCTGTTACCAGTAAAATGTTACCAGAACAGAGAATGTTAATAAGAAACTCTCTATCATTACATTATTACCCGCCATGTTAACGTTACGTAATTATTTACGTAATGATAACTAAAATTATTGGCTTATTTGCTATTTTACCATATGGTGCAATATTTGGAATTTCATTGACTAAAGTGTCACATATGAATGTAGATATATTTATGTATGTATGTACGTATGGACACACGCATACAAATGTAAATTTGCATACATTACTTTACATACAAAAATATGTACATACATACATATGTATGTATGTACATACATAATTATTTTTAATAAATGCGTACCTCATTTGGTTGTAGGTGCATGCACGAGGAAGGGCCATATGGATATAACCGTATACATTGTATATTTCTCAAATAAAAGTATGTACATGAATACATATGTAAATATGTAACTATGTACACACATATGAGTTTTTCTAAGAATAAAAATTGTAGACTTTAAATAAAAACGCGAAAGTTTTAATTTTATTTCAAAAAACATAAAATGCCACAATGTCTCATTCCCATGCATTTAATGTGATTTTAGAAAAAATTTACTTATTTCTGGAAAATTTAAGTCGAATTTTAATTGTTTTTAAATTTTTTGAGAATATTAGTATATGTAATTAGAATTTGATTAACAAAGAGACGCATATATTCAAAATAACGGGTGATCCAAGTAGAGATCGCGCGTGAGTCGTGTCAAGCTGTCATATTGAAATCGTACAAAATATGTAAGTATATATGTATGTATGTATGTATGTATGTATAAGTAGCTTGTGCAAGAACTGAAGCTCCCCGACCTTCCCAAGCGACATCGCATGGCTCAATGGGCTCTTGAAAAGTTCCAAGAACATCCGACGTTCTCAATTTTTCAAATTTTTTCCAGCGATGAGGCCCATTTTTGGCTCAATGGGTATGCTAAATTGACACATTTGCGACGAAGAGCAACCTGAAGAGACTCAAGAGGTGCAATTTCATTCAGAAAAAACAACGGTTTTGTGTGGTTTGTGGGCCGATGGAATCATTTAATTTAATTAATTCCTTAAGATGTTACATGGGTTTACGGGTTTTAAATAATTTAAGTTTTACATTGTCTTATTAAATTCTACAACACCTTCAAAAAATTTTCCTATATTTTCAAGTTGATCTGGGTAATGGTTTCGGAGATACAACCTTGAAGCTTGTTCGCTCCAGACTAGCTGGGCTAAGTACGACGTCTTTAAACGCGTTTTTTTCGAAGTCGGTTGATAAGATTTCTCCAGAGCTACACAACCGATCTTCATAAAAATGTATACAGGTATTTGAGAGCAATTCTTAAAGACTTACTTAAAAAAGTACTATTTCACTTTAAAAGTTCCTGTAAGAAGTTATCCTGCGCATATTTTTTCCGTGGGGTCACCGGCAAAGGCCGAGCTTAAAATATTTGTTTCCAAAAATTTCAAAACTTCTTCTTTAATAGTGTATGTTTGTAGCAATAAAAAATTCTAATAAAATATTTAATTTTTTACATGAGAAAAAAATGTTTTTTACCTGAGGAAATATGTAACCCCACATTTTGTTATAAGTTTATTTGCATGTTCGTTAATGGTCGTGATAAAACAAGTATGTACATAAGTATGTATATTGCCCAATTAGCCTTAATCCCTATTTTCCATTGTATGCATTACATACAGTACATAGTATGTACATACATGTGTATATCAAATTCCATAGAAATATTCATTCCAATTTGGCATCGAAGATTCTTTATCGGCAATCAAGCAAGTGTGAAAACAGTTTTGATTACATATGCATGAGTATTTACCGCTACCGCTTTATAAATAATATTTTCCATTGCAGGAAAATTTCCAGATCAATTACCAATACACACATAGCCACCTTCTGGATTAAGTGCTATTTAAATTCGATAGAAATCACAGCGTTAATGCTGGCGTCCTAAAGTAGTGGTTCATTATATAAAAATTACGTAAGTATACATGTATATATTAAATTTTACGTATGAGTACATATGTATTTATATGTGTATGCATTACCATATACAGAAGTGAATATAATATACACAAACAAATTATATATCAATGTTGTATATATAATATCGAATTGATTTTTAAGAGCATTGATAACTTTTAAAAAAAAAAAACGCATAAAATTTGCAAAATCTCATCGGTTCTTTATTTGAAACGTTAGATTGGTTCATGACATTTACTTTTTGAAGATAATTTCATTTAAATGTTGACCGTGGCTGCGTCTTAGGTGGTCCATTCGGAAAGTCCAATTTTGGGCAACTTTTTCGAGCATTTCGGCCGGAATAGCCCGAATTTCTTCGGCAATGTTGTCTTCCAAAGCTGGAATAGTTGCTGGCTTATTTCTGTAGACTTTAGACTTGACGTAGCCCCACAAAAAATAGTCTAAAGGCGTTAAATCGCATGATCTTGGTGGCCAACTTACGGGTCCATTTCTTGAGATGAATTGTTCTCCGAAGTTTTCCCTCAAAATGGCCATAGAATCGCGAGCTGTGTGGCATGTAGCGCCATCTTGTTGAAACCACATGTCAACCAAGTTCAGTTCTTCCATTTTTGGCAACAAAAAGTTTGTTAGCATCGAACGATAGCGATCGCCATTCACCGTAACGTTGCGTCCAACAGCATCTTTGAAAAAATACGGTCCAATGATTCCACCAGCGTACAAACCACACCAAACAGTGCATTTTTCGGGATGCATGGGCAGTTGGCCACCAAGATCATGCGATTTAACGCCTTTAGACTATTTTTTGTGGGGCTACGTCAAGTCTAAAGTCTACAGAAATAAGCCAGCAACTATTCCAGCTTTGGAAGACAACATTTCCGAAGAAATTCGGGCTATTCCGGCCGAAATGCTCGAAAAAGTTGCCCAAAATTGGACTTTTCGAATGGACCACCTAAGACGCAGCCGCGGTCAACATTTAAATGAAATTATCTTCAAAAAGTAAATGTCATGAACCAATCTAACGTTTCAAATAAAGAACCGATGAGATTTTGCAAATTTTATGCGTTTTTTTTTTTAAAAAAGTTATCAAGTTCTTAAAAAATCACCCGATATTATATTTATTATATAGAGCCAGTACATATGTATGTATGTGCATACACATATATATACATACACATACATAAGTACATATGTATGTATGTACATGTGTAGGTACCGCATGCATGCACCTACTCTTTTTACCCGTTAAAAATAATATAATTTCTTCGCTACTCTTTTCCTCAACCGCTTGGCATTTCCTTGCCAAGCGACGGTGTTGCTTATCAGTTAAAATGCCGAGGTCCATTTTTTATACTTCTTAAGCATAATGGTATGTATGTATGTATGTATGTAAATGAATATGTACATATATAGAAAGATGTACATATGTATGTAGATATGTATGTATATCAAGAAAGAGAGAAATAATCGAAATGCAACAGTGCAACAAAGCAATGCACCTACTAGACTAACTTCAGAGTCTGACTTCAGAGTCAAATGGGCCTCTGTGTATGATGTGTTGTATGTACAAACATACATACATATGTATGCTATCAGAAAAGCAACAAAAGACCAAAAACACATATTACCTAGTAAGTAAAGTGTGTATGTACATATGTGCTTATGTGCAACAAAAGGCTTCACAATTTTTTACAATAAAAACAAAATGTGCGTCATATCACCGGCGACAAATGAAAACAACAACCCATAACCGATTAAACATTGGGTAAAAATTAAGATAACAAAGCAACAACAACTGCACTACTACTGCTCCAAATATCAGCAGCCGTTGGCACAAAAAATGTACCGTACGCAATTAAAAAGAAAATATTTCGAAATCACTAATGTAACACTCCATTATTCAGTCGTCTGCCTCACAAAAGTTCGTGCGTTGCCCATATGTACTATGTATGTATGTGTGCATTGTGCTTGTTTGTGTATCTTGCCCACATTGGGGCAAGGGGTGGAGCTTACGATTTATCGATGCTCATTCTCGCGCTCGTCGCATTTGTAGTGTGTGTGAGAAAATATTATTGTTGTTTGAGGTATTGAGCACTCGTATTATGGGAGGGGGAGCCATGAGCCGCACGCACACACATGCACATGCAGTAATGGCTTGTGCGAAGTGTAAAAAGTGGAATAATTAATGCGCACCTGATTTGAGGTGGATCGCTGGTACACTGTAAAAAATTATGTCGAATTGTTGTTGGGATTGAGTGGATTTGTTCAGAATGTTTGTATGTATGCATGAAGGTATGTAAAAATTGAAAATAATATGGAAATACTTATTTTGTTTATTGGGATTTTCAAAGTATATTGTACATAAGTATGTATATACATATGTACATACATACATATTTATGCCTGTGTATGTTTTGTTGAAATGTCATTGAATATTCTTACTAACCAAGTAAATACATATGTATACTATAATTATAGACAGTTGATTTTGGTTTTAGAATTAGATGAATGACACATTTTGCTGAAAATGACGAATTTCAAGATTTTTCTAAGTTTTCAATGTAAAGGAAGTTCTTCGGCAATCCTTTATTTAGTGATTACAAAAAATGTGTACATAAATAATATAGGGAAATTAAGTAAGAAGGAGCTAAGTACGGATATAACAGAACATTTCATACTCTTGCTACGTGTCAGATGGTGCATCCGTTGAGCTCAATTTTCGATGACTCGTTCGAGCTCCAAAACCTGAAACGAAGCGACATTGTCCGCATAGAGTTGATACTTTACAAATATCCACAAGAACAAGTCCAACAGTGTGTCACACGATCAATCGACCAGCCCAAAACGTGAAATTATCTGCTAACCGAAGTGTTTTCTCAACAAATCCATTGATTGATGCGATGTGTGTGAAGTGGGGTCGTCTTGTTGAAAGCAAATGTCGCCGAGATCACGAGCTTTAATTTCTGGCATCCAATAGTCGGTTATCCGAGGCTGTGTTTTCTTTTTCATTGGTATTGTTTTTTACGTGGCGGGTCCCAAGCCCAGCGCACAACCCTATGTAGGGAATGTTTCGCCTTCTCACATTAGCTCACCTTCGAACGGATGTTCTTAGGCTACCCAGAGGATACTTGGTCAAAGACCGGAAGTAGTGAGCTGCTTGAGCCATGTGTAAAAGAATCGTTTCTGGCCACTCCTAAGTAATGGCGATCAGAGAACTTTCCTCACTTGCGTGAACTTCTACACATGACTCCGCGGTGTCTACGCCAATTAAGAAGAAGAATAGTCGGTTATCATGGCGCGATAACGGTCGCCATTGAAGGCTACGTTCTCACCGGCAACATTTTTGAAAAAAATATGGATCGGTGATTCCACCGGCGTACAAACTACAACAAACTGTTTTCTTTTCTGGATCAAATGGCAGCTCTGGAATATCTTCAGGTTGCTCTCTCGTCCATAATGGGCCTTATCGCTGAACAAAACTTGGCTCGAAAACGTCGGATCTGCTTGGAACTTTTCAAGAGCCCATAGAGCAAAGCGATGTCCCTTGGGAAGGTCGAGTGGCGTTTTATGGGCGTGACAGTGGTCCGATTACGTCCATCTACGGCCTCGTAATTTTTTTTTTGTACTGAGGAACTCGTATAATAAGTTTCATCAAGATATCTCAATTTTTACTCAAGTTACAGCTTGCACGGACGGACGCAGAGACAGACAGTCATCCGGACCTCAACTTTTTTCGTCATCCTGCTCATTTATATATGAATGTTTGTATATACATATAAACCTTAAATCTATCTCGCTGAGTTTTAGGTGACACGTATAACCGTTAGTTGAACAAAACTGTTATACTCTGTAGCAACAAGTTGCAAGAGTATGAAAAGGAGCATAATTGTAATAATTTTGAAACTTCAATCATTTGAAAAACCATTCATCAGCGTGAAGTCAATCAAAGAGAGATTTAAACATACTTATGTAGATACATACATACATAAATATGTATGTGTCTCTACTTATTCCCATTCATATTTTTTTCCCATGCAAAATAATTCGTTTCGGATTCACTTAGGATGCATTCAAGTGACAAGCATACGAGTATATATCGACATACATATGTATGTACATATGTGCTTAAAAATGCTCTGAATATTATATTGTCACATAAAGTGTGAAATCTGTGTGGTTGGGAGAATTTCGAAATTCAATTGTGGTTTGCCAATGTTTCAACAAACACTTGAAGTTCCAATATATGCGACCGCACTTACTACGCTCCGCTATATCCATCTACAAACATACTTATGTGTGTATATGAGTATGTATGTGTATATACATATGTATGTATGTATGTGTATGTAGCGTACAATCTGGGCATTGCCCCCTTTTAACACTTTGAAGCAATCAAACCGGCAAGCGACATCCCCATCCGACTTCAAAGTGGACCTCGGCGTATGCAAGAGTATGTGTGTATGTGTTTCTTTTATGTTGTAAGTGTTATGCACTGGAACTGCGACTAATGACAACAAAAGTTTACTGCTAATTAAAAATTTGAACAAAACATGCGCAATTTAATACTTTTCTTTCTATGTTTTCCTATGCACTTACACTTTAACTTTCATATGTGTGAATGCATTAGTGTATGTATGTTGTATATGATAGCGTGTCTCTTGAAATTTCGAAACTGGACAAGCGGGGTTCACCAATCGCCGCATTTTCTTTTAATTGGGCGTTGTGAGAGTTGGACCTCGGTTTCCCCAAGCACTGGCATCTGGGAAATAACATTCGGAAAAATGCGTCGTAAATTCGTGACCACGTCTTTCGATTAGC